>NC_069504.1:1065443454-1065547846 GCF_027579735.1 Bombina bombina | reverse complement strand
TGTAGCTCAGTGCATCGACGTAGTGGGCTAAACCTAGGTAGGCTCATAGTCTGATTTCTAAGCCCTCAAAGGCCACCTCTTTTATTTCAGTGTATTTTATTAGCTTTTCACAGCTAGACAGTGCTAGTTTATATGTGCCATGTGTGCTAATATGGTGTTAGTGGTAAAATGAAGGTACCTTCCTCTGCAACACTGCTTAAATATTAGTGTTTGGCAAGTCTTTTTGTACTGCATCCTAAACACATACTATACACATACACACACATAAATAAATAAATAAATATATATATATATATATATATATATATATACATTTAATAAAACCTATTTATGTTGTATTAAGTATTGAAGCCTACTCCTAAGTCACCGATTTAACTTCTGCCTTCCCATATAATAATTCATAGATTTATCCAGAAATATACAGCTACCCTCTCTGCTCCTTAGTCCCTACACTGTCTCATCATGTTGACCTTGAGCTAAAAAGTTCTTAATGACCTCACAGGCAACTATATTTTGTCACTTAATTTTTAAACCTTTTTCTTCAATCAGTTGCAATGTCTGTCTAGTCCAATCACCACTACTTCCCTCTTCTGAATACAATACTTTTCCTGTGCTGCTTTTAAATTCTAGAACCCTCCTCCATTCTATCTGACTGCCTCCCATATTGCATAGCTTCACTATTTAAGCCCCCTAGTTAGAGAGGCTTTCTTCCCACCTAAAAAGTTTCTCTTCATCCTAACTGACAAGAAAAAATGTTGAACTACCTTGTCACACTCTGCAACTACTACTTACACAACAAATAATCTGATGCCTTCTATCTCCACATCATTCATCCTGTAAATTGTAAGCTCTTTGGAAAAGAAGGACTTTCTTTCTCTTATATGAAAGCATAGAAATTAGTTTAGTAATAATCTGGTGGCTCTGCAAATTTTGATGATGATGATCTACTACAGTGTTTGAAAGACATAGTGCACCACACAGAAACTGCACCCCAATTGGACACCATCCCATTGAAAAACCATGAGTTTCTCCAGCTTTGTTTGCTTTCAGCTAACTTCTTTAGGTCTGGGATGTAACTACAGGGGTCCTAGAGGTCTCAACTGAGACTGGGCCGACATCTCTAGGGGGCCCATCTGGCCCGGTAGTTAGTAGTGATGTCACTGCAGAGGGGGGCTGTGCTTCACCCACATCTTGTCTGGTTCCTCTGTGTGTCCCAGTGAGATAAAGTGTATAGATTAGCCTTTAGAATATGGTGGCAGGGTTTAGAATATGGCAATCAGATTGTTGGTGTACAGAAAAAAACCTACCAGAATGTTTGTACAGGAAGGCTGCCAAAGTGCATTTTCTCTGGCTCATAATAACTGGGGGGGGGGGGGGGGGGCTACCACAACTTTTGCCATAGGTCTAGTTACTCTCCTGGGTCTATAGGAACTAATGTCAAGTTGGCACTATGAAAACATTTATAGAAATGTGCATGATAGTGATTTATGTATATTTAAGAAAGGAATAAATTAATAATGTCAGTAGAATAAACCTTCTAAACAATTAAATAAAAAAGCTAATCTTCATTGATGTTGATGTGTCACAATATTATGCTGAGCTAAAACGTAAAGCATTTTCTAAAATGCTTGTTCCCTGAAATTACGGTAATTGTGTTTGTAAAAGATATGTTTGGCACAAAGCAAATAAAGCTTATCATCAAATAGGAATTTCCCATTCCAACATGACCCTATTAGAGGGTGGGGTTGCAGACTTATGCAATCAGTGTGTGTGTTATTTTTTTATGTAAAATGTAGCTAATAATGAACTTTTGAACTTCTCTTTTTAACTTTTTAACTTTGCTGAATTCCCCTGGCGAAATTCAGCATTGCACACGAGCGCTATTTTGTGCTCACGTGAAATCCCGCCCCTGCACAGCCAATTATGCGCGGGCAGGAGCTGTCAATCTCCCCGGTCGGACTATACTGGGGAGATTGAAATTCGCCACTTTAGAGGTGGCGAAAGGTTAGGAAAGCAGCGGTCTTATGACCGCTGCTTGTTATATATGGCGTGCAGGTTCTCTTATGAGAACCTGCAGTCGTATGGGGTCGAAAGGCTTCAGAAGCCTTTGATAAATCGACCCCTTACTCTGAATACCCTTCACAGGTAGGCTCACTAAGATCATTTCTTCACCATGTATTTCAAAGTAAAACTTATAAAGATCAGACTGTTATCCCTTTTCAGAATTGTATAACCAACAAATGGAAAATAAAAAAGAAAATGTAATAACACTCTGAATTTCAAGCTAGAAGCAGATTTTATTCTGTCAAATTTCAAAAAGCCCCCTGAATCATGTGACAGTCATCACCCAATCACAGAGTCATATTTATACAATGTGAACTCTTACACATCCGCAGTAAGAGCTATTGCCTCAGAAAGTGTCCATATAAGAAAACTGTGCACAAACTAGTAATGGAAGGGAATTGGTAAGTTTTTTTTTTTTTTTTTAAACTACATGCTTTATATGAATCATGCATGTTTTGTTTTTTTACCTAAGTGTCCTTTTAAAAACAGGAAGGAAAACTTGTATCAGTGCTAGGCAGGAATATGGGTGTACTGAAACTACCCACGACCAGCACATTTTACAAGATGGGCTCCTCTAGGTCTCCAAGTTAACTACATAGCTGAGAAAGACTGGAGAATGTAAACAGGAAAACTAATGCAAATATCTTTCTGAGTAAACAGTTATGGGAAGTACAGTATGTCCCTAAATCCCCACTGCAACTTTCTAGTTAAAGGGACAATCAAAACCAGAATTTTTGTTGTTTAAAAAGATAGATAATCCCTTTATTACCCATTCCCCAGTTTTGCATAACCAACACAGTTATAATAATACACGTTTTAATTCTGTAATTACCTTGTATCTAAGCCTCTCCAAACTGCCCTGTTATTTCAGCTCTTTTGACATACTTGCATTTTATCCAATCAGTGCTGACTCATAGATAACATCTCATGCGTGAGCTCAATGTTATCTATATGACACACATGAACTAATGCCCTCTAGTGGTGAAAACTGTCATAATGCATTCAGATTACAGGGGGCCTTCAAGGTCTATGAAATTAGCATATGAGCCTACCTAGGTTTAGCTTTCAACTGAGAATTATAAGAGAACAAAGCAAAATTGGTGATAAAAGTAAATTGGAAAGTTGTTTAAAATTGCATGCCCTATTTGAATCAGGAAAGTTTATTTTGGACTTGACTGTCCCTTTAAGCAGGCTTTGGGGGGGAAGTCAGGCAGAAATGACTATGCCTGCCTATCACACCTCCCCCCTTTAATATGGAAGCCTCAGTTTATTGGCCACAAGGACTAATATTCAGTCTTTACAAACAGTATGATATAGTCTCAGGGTCCTCTTTTCATGGCAGTCCATCTGTGTTACCATGTTCTTGTGTCAGTTGTATGACAGCAGTGATAGGTTTCAATGAAGGTAATTTTATATTTTCCTCACCCACTCATTGGAACTATATTAAGAAAGTATTATACATTACCTCGTTAGATTCATGGCCATACAGGAAGGACTTTCACTCATTCTTAATGGTAGCATAGGACACTTCTCGGTCCACTAGGTCTGACTAAGGTATACAATAGAGTGTTTTTCTATATTGTTATCTATCACATGCCACTCATGTGCTCCTACCTGTCGTTTTTAATTATCACTATGACATTCAAGAAGGGTCAAGCATGTTTTCTCAGTTAATCAAGTAATTGACCGGTCTTTGGTACCCTAAATGGCATAATCAACATTTAATACAGACCAAAGGGGGGGAGTAAAGACTGACCATTTCCGGTGCTTTGGGGAAAAAGGTATTTGCCATTTTCCTTGGGTAAGTCCATAATTATATATATATATATATATATATATATATATATATATATATATTATATATATATATATATAAATATATAAAAGAAGTTCTGATTGACAGACTCATAAACTGCCAGCTCAAACCGTTTAACCTAGGAATGTGAAATTTGGAAGGTACTTTGTTTTTATAACGTAGTCACCCACTAAAGAAGGATTTTTTTTCAATTACGTCCCTAAGGGGGTAAAAAAGGGGGGGTGACCTTTTTATGAAAATACCTATATCTCAAAAACCGACAATGTTACAGACGTGAAAATTGGTATTTAGATTCTCCTTGAAAAATAAAGAAACATGTCTTTTACCATTTCCCCAAAATCCACTTAAGGGGGGTCAAAAGAGGGTTGCTTACGCCCGTGGGTTGTGCACAACACAGCACTAATTGGTTAAAATGCAAGTCAATAGATAATAAATAAAAAGTGTGATCAGGGGCTGTCAGAAGATGCTTAGCTACAAGGTAATCACAGAGATAAAAAGTATACTAATAACTGTGTTGGTTATGCAAAACTGGGGAATGGGTAATAAAGGGATTATCTATCTTTTAAAACAATAAACATTCTGGTGTAGACTGTTCCTTTAGAATACTAAGGGGCATATGTATCAAGCTCCAAATGGAGCTTGATGCCCCGTTTTTCTGGCGAGCCTGCAGGCTCACCAGAAACAGCAGTTATGAAGCAGTGGTCACAAAGACCGCTGCTCCATAACCTGTCCACCTGCTCTGAGCAGGCGGACAGACATCGCCGGAAATCTTGTGAGCTGCTGGTGCAATGCTGAATACGGCGAGCGTATTGCTGGCCATATTCAGCGAGGTCTGTCGGACCTGATCCGCACTGTCGGATCAGGTCCGACAGACCTTGATAACTATGGGCCTAAACGTTTATTAGTACAGCTTTGAGTTGTGCTGCTACTTAACTGCTCAAAGCTGTTGTGTCAAAAAATGGCCTTTAAAACACATCTTTTACTTGAATAATACATAAATCCGAATAGAACACCTTTCTCCCTGATCTCGACCTCTGTGGCAGCTGATAATTCAGAAAATATTTCAGACTAAAATGTTTGATTTGGAAAGGTTACATGATGTAATTCACACTCATCACCCATTCATCATATGTCAGCGCTGCGGAATCTGTTGGCGCTCTACAAATAACCGATAATAATAATAATATGTCGAGCCAGCCCAGAAGTCCTTAAAGCTTGATAGAAAACTCCCCACGGATTGTCAAGCTGACTTAATACATTTCAATCTAATGCTTTAAAAAACAGTGTGATTTCTCTGCAAGCCAGTTGGTATTTGATCCTTAGGCCCTGAGTCTGAATGAGAAGTTATTGATTAGCTAATTTTGTAAATCTGGCTGCCTGTAGAATGCAACCACTATTACCTCTAGTTTACAATTGCTGCAAATAAACAATATCATAGATAATAATCAATTGTGAAAATAATCGTTAATAATCAGTTATGAAACTAGTTGTCAAATAATCTCATTCGATTACTTGGTCTGCGCACTGCACCAGCTGCTTCATTATTATGTACATGGTATTGTGTTTTATGGTTATGTAGTTAGCCTAAAGGACATCTACTGACGTTAACGTTTCACTTTTTCAGGACAGTATAAGTTTATTTTTCCGCTTATAACTACTCCTGGCTTATGTGGGTTTGATCACATGTGCAACCCAGAAATAATAGTCATAAGAGTTGTTAGCATATAGCAGGGTTATAATATAATTTATTTGTTATTATTCTTTAAAACAAACCCCCAATTAAAAATGTATATACAAAACAATTGAAATTAATATTTATTCCTAAATTCTTTAGATTAGTTAATATTTATATACACATTGAAATATATTAAGTAGAGACTTGCTTTGAATCAACTATGCACGCTTATTCCGTTACAATATTCTATACAACAGATCATAAAAATATACCTTTAAAATTAACCTTACTCACAATGAATCGCATTAAAATACCACCACAATGAAATACCAGAATATGGACCACTAACTTCACAGTGCTTATATAAACAATATACCAAGATACTTCACACAAATCTTACTGGGTCTCAATAGATTTAAGGTACCTTTCAGACAAGTATAATTAAGTAACTTAACCCACAAATGATTCTGTATAATTTCAATTAAAAACACCAGAAATTATATATATATTATTAATACAAACAGCCAAATTATGTAACTAGCTAAGACTATACAGGACTATGGATATAAGCATAAAATACAGAGTGCCCTTTTAAAATTATTAATTAATGTATTTGCTTTAAAATATTAAATTATAGTCACTGCCATACGTTACCACATAACTAAATGATTACTTTTTGAGGATTTTCACAATGGCCTGGTTGTAACGCTCTACACCACCACTTGAGGCAGCTCAATATGCAATATGGAGCTTTCTTTTGACCCCTAGTAATTTCCACATTTTTGTCATCACTTCGCTAGTGAAGTGGGTTCCCTGATCTGATTCGATTCTCTGGGGTAAACCAAATCTGGAAAACACGTGGTTGATGAACAATGCTATGCATGTTTCAGCACTATTGTTGGGTGCACTGATGCACTCTACCCATTTAGTGAACAGGCATGTCACTGTCAACATGTGTTTGTTACCTCTTGATGACCTTGTTACTGGACCAATAAAATCGATTTGTATATCTGACCATGGCATTACCATCCCCCTTTTCTGCAATGGCGCTCTATGTGTTGGCGCAGTGGGTTGGAATTGTGGACAGATTAAACAACCTTGACAGTAGGTTTGAACATCCTTCAACATATGCGGGCAAAAAGCGTAGTCACATAATATTTCATACATTAATTTGGCGCCACGATGACCAGATGTGGGAGCATCATGGGCATGTTGAAGCATGAGACCTCTAAACTGGATAAGTACCACCCATTGCTGGATGCCAGTTTTGGAGGTTCTAACTAACAAACCATCCTGTAACTTGAATTGTGATCTGGATTTCATTAAGATTCTAAGATCTTCCTTACCAATACAATCATCTTTTGAGATGGGGTTGCTTTCAGGATCTTCTATGTGTTTATAGAAGATGCCTACAATTGGGGTCTCCCTTTTGACCAGTGATCAGGTCCTTACTAGGAGAATCCTGACTCTATTGTAGCAGGTTAGGCTCACTCTGTTGTTTAGCCTAGTTTCTGGTAATGGCTTCTACCTGAATTGCAACCATTAAGTGGTCAATATTAATGAGTTCTCCAGTTATGGCTCCTTGTTTGGCTAACGAATCCACAAGATCATTGCCTTCCTTATCAGGACCTTGAATTCTGGAATGACCCTTAGTCTTCTTCCAATGTATGGTTAACCCATTGCATATCACTAGATTATCAATCTCACAGAACAACTTGCCATGTTTGACTGGTTTGTTGTTAGTTTTCTGCATGCCATTTCTTTTCAAAGTTGGCAGGTATTCAACAAAACTGTCACGCACATAATTTGAGTCAGTAATGATCACACATGAATTTCGTTTACAATAGCCATCTCAATTGTTTTTAGAACAGCAGTTAGTTCTGCAACCTACAGAAATATTTGGGAATCCATTTGCCCAAGTTATACCAATGCCGGCGACTAATCGGCGCTCATTATCAATAGTGGCAAGGTGAGAACAACCATCAAAATATACCCAAGGTAATGTTTGACACTGGTCCTCATTGTATATTTTATATATGGAAAGCAATTGTTCCTCCGGGAAATTATCTTTGTCATGATTGCTTCCGTTCATCGCCGTGTCGCCGCGGCTCCCGGAACTCCTCTGTGTGTCTGACGTCATGTTGCTTAGCAACATGACGCTTTCTCTCACACCCCTCTGATGACGGTTACGCTCCTGCCCTTTAAATCACGGCGGGAGATCTGAATCTGGGCCCGTTTGTTTGTTTCCCTGGATTGTGAGTACCATATCAATTTTGTTCTTTTGTGTACCGACTTCTGCCTGCCTGACCAAGCCTCTTGCCTAATCCCTACTTGCTGATATTTGGATATTGACTTCTGCCTGCCTGACCTTGCCTGTAGCTTTTACCCTTTTGCTGATACTTGGATGCCGACTTCTGCTTGCCTGACCTTGTCTTTTGCCTATACCTTTTGCTGATATTTGGATGCCGACTTCTGCCTGCCTGACCTTGCTTTTGCCTTTACCTTTAAACCTTTTCTTTGATAAACAAAACCTGCTTAAAGGGACATTTTACTTTTACAAGCTGCAAAAGAGAACTTTGCCTTTCTGTTTGTTATACACCTGCTTAAAAGGGACATTTACTTTTACAAGCTGCAAAAGAGAACTTTGCCTTTCTGTTTGTTATACACCTGCTTAAAGGGACATTATACTTTTACAAGCTGTACAAGAAACTGTGCTATTCTGTTTGTTCTAAACCTGTTAAAAAGGGGACATTTACTTTTACAAGCTGCAAAAGAGAACTTTGCCTTTCTGTTTATTATACACCTGCTTAAAAGGGACATTTACTTTTACAAGCTGCAAAAGAGAACTTTACCTTTCTGTTTGTTATACACCTGCTTAAAAGGAACTTTTACTTTTACAAGCTGCAAAAGAGAACTTTTCCTTTGTTTTACAAGCCTGCTAAAGAGGACCTTTTTCAGAAGCTTCAAGTAAGAGCATTTCCTTTTTGTTCTTTGTACTACTTAAAGGGACGTTTTATCCTTTGTGGCTTTCCTGCATTCTGGAACAATATTCATTTTTGTTATCTTCTAATCTGCTTCCTGAGTGGGTCACGTCCTGGATATTTCTCAGTGTGCTAGCGTGTGCTTTCAATTCACGCTAGCAGTTGGGTTACATCCCGGATTGATTCCAGAGCGGCTGACATTACAAACGGGCCATAAAAATGGACCCCACTGAATTATCTATGGCCGTGGCTCACCAGGGACAGCTCTTGGGTTCTCATGCCACTCACTTGCAGTCTCTGGACACTAAACTTGATCAAATTACTGCTCTATTACAAAATTTGGTTGCTACCGCACCTCCCAATCCTAATCCCAATCCAAATCCGATTGAGGCATTACCTCCTCCGATTCCTAACAATCAGTCTCAGGTACAACTAAGTCCCAGGATACCTCTTCCGGATAAATATGATGGGAATCCTGAAGAATGTAGAGGCTTTCTGAATCAATGCCGTCTTCATTTCCGAAATAGCCCTACTCTCTTTGCTACTGCCTCTTCTAGAATCACGTTTCTTATTTCCTTAATGAAAGGAAAAGCCTTGGCTTGGGTGTCACCTTTGCTAGAAAAGAATGATCCTATACTGTTGGATGTTGATACATTTCTATCTACATTCTCAAACGTATTCGATAAACCTGGAAGGTCATCCGCTGCTGAAGCTACTCTCCTGGATTTACGTCAAGGAAATCAACCAGTCTCTCAATATGCAATTGAGTTCCGCACCCTTGCCTCTGAAACCACTTGGAATCAGGGAGCACTCAGAGCCGCTTTCCGTAAAGGACTTTCTGAGCGTCTCAAGGATGAATTGGTGTATCGTGAACTTCCAGAGTCCTTAGAAGCCTTAATAAATCTCTGTATCAGTCTCGACGCCAGGTTTCGTGAACGCCAACAAGAAAAGGATAGAACACAGAGGACTTCAACTCGAACTCCTTTTCGTTTGGCTCCTCGTTTTTCTAATCCAGTCACTCCAGCCTCTCCTACTACTGATCAGGCTGAACCCATGGAAGTAGGAAGTATAAAATTAACTGAGACTGAACGCTTGAGAAGACGGACTCTTGGCTTATGTCTGTACTGTGGCCTTAAAGGGCATTTATTAAGGGATTGTCCTACTAGGCCAGTAAAAGCCAGGGCTTAACTCTAGTCCAGGGAACTGAGTTAAGCCAAAATAGTGGTCATTCCCTATACAAGAAACTCTTTGTTCCAGTAACTCTTCTAATTGGACATAAGAAGATCTATACCCAAGCTCTAATTGATTCTGGTGCTGGAGGTGTGTTCATTGACTCTACATTTGTTTCTACTCATTCTATACCCTTACTAAAGAAGGAGTATTCCATTTCAGTCTCTACGGTCAGTGGAGATCCTTTGGGTTCTGGATACATTCAGTTTTCTACTCAACCCTTACTCCTCACCGTAGGAATACTTCATTCTGAGACAATTTGTTTCGATGTCATTCCCACTCCGCAATTTCCCATTATCTTGGGATTACCCTGGCTCCAGATTCACAATCCCATTTTTTCTTGGACTTTCGGTGAACTCACTTCCTGGGGATCTACATGCCAGACTAAATGTCTTCAAAAGATTACTAAGATACCACTCACTATTGCTCTCACAGTTGAAACACCGGAATCCTTACCTATGCATTACCATGACTTTGTGGATGTCTTCTCCAAAAAAGAAGCTGAACGTCTTCCTCCTCATCGCCCTTTTGATTGTCCCATTGATCTCCTTCCTGGGGCTGCCTATCCTCGAGGCAAGACATATCCACTTTCTAAACCAGAAAACATGGCTCTGGAAGAATATATAAAAGACAATCTGGCTAGAGGATTTATTCGACCCTCCTCTTCCCCTGTAGGGGCTGGTTTCTTTTTTGTGGGAAAAAAGGATGGCGGATTAAGACCCTGTATTGATTATCGTGGATTGAATCAGATTACCATCAAGAACAGTTATCCTCTGCCCCTTATTCCTGAACTTTTTACTTATCTTCAGGGAGCCACCATTTTCACCAAACTCGACCTACGTGGTGCATACAACTTGATCCGTATACGCAAAGGAGATGAGTGGAAGACTGCCTTTAACACTCGATTTGGGCATTATGAATATTTGGTCATGCCCTTCGGGCTATGCAATGCTCCGGCGGTTTTCCAGCATTTTGTAAACGAGATCTTTCGTGATTTTTTGAATATTTTTGTTATCATATACCTGGACGACATCTTAATTTTTTCTCAGAACCACCAAGATCATGTGCACCACGTCAAGAAAGTACTTCAACGTCTAAGAGAATTCCATCTGTTTGCTAAACTGGAGAAATGTTCTTTCCATCAAAAATCCATACCCTTTCTGGGTTATGTAATATCGGCATCTGGATTCGAAATGGACCCTACTAAACTTTCTGCCATTTTGGATTGGCCTAGACCTGATTCTTTGAAGGCTTTACAACGTTTCCTAGGCTTCGCCAATTATTACAGAAAGTTCATCAAGAATTTTGCTACTATTACTTCTCCTCTTACTTCTCTCACAAGAAAAGGACAAAACTGTAAGGTATGGCCGTCTGAGGCTATAGAAGCTTTTGAATCTCTCAAAGAAGCTTTTTCCTCAGCTCCTATCCTTCGTCATCCAAATCCTGAGTTTCAATTTATTCTGGAGGTGGATGCTTCCTCTGTTGCTGCTGGAGCTGTTCTGTCTCAACGAATACCAGAGACTGGAAGGATTCATCCTGTTGCTTTTTTCTCTAAAAAATTCACTCCTTCCGAATTTAACTATGACGTAGGGAATAAAGAGTTGCTTGCCATCAAAATGGCATTGGATGAATGGAGACATTGGCTGGAAGGTACTTCTTTGCCATTTACTATACTTACTGATCATAAGAACCTTCTGTATCTTCAAACAGCCAAACGATTAAATTCCAGGCAAGCACGCTGGTCATTATTCTTCTCTCGGTTTCACTATAATTTGTCTTACATACCTGGTTCAAAAAATATTAAAGCAGACGCACTTTCCAGACAATTTCAAGATACCCCAGTTCCTGAGTCTGGTACCATTCTCCAACCTCATGAAGTCATTGCCCAGTTAACAACTTCTTGGTTACAAGAATTACAGTCCGCTCAAGAGCATCTTCCTTTGTCCTGTAAACCTCCCGATGGTTTACTCTTTGTTCCTGAACGCCTTCGTTCCAAGATTTTATTTTGGGCTCATGATAGTCCCCTTTCTGGACATCCTGGCATCAGTATTACCACTCGAAACCTCAAACAACATGTCTGGTGGCCTACACTCTCTCAAGATGTGAAGGATTACGTCTCAGTATGCACACAATGTGCCATGAACAAAACTCCACGCCAACTTCCTTCAGGATTACTCCAACCATTGCCTATACCTCACCAGCCTTGGACTCATGTATCCATGGACTTTATTACCGATCTTCCTTTGTCCACTGGGAACAATACTATCTGGGTGGTGGTCGACAGGTTCACTAAGACGGCTCATTTTGTACCCTTGCCAGGATTACCATCTGCCAAAAGACTCTCTGAACTTTTTATTCTACATATTGTAAGAATCCATGGATTTCCTCTAGATATTGTTTCAGATAGAGGGGTACAATTCGTTTCTCGATTTTGGAGGTCACTTTGTAAACATTTTAGTACTACTATATCTCTCTCTACTTCTCACCACCCACAATCGAATGGTCAGACTGAAAGAGTAAACCAGTGTCTTGAAACATATCTTAGACATTATGTGGATCATTATCACTCTAACTGGACTTCTTACCTTCCTTTGGCTGAATTGGCTCATAATGCCCGGTACAATTCCTCCCTTCAGACTTCTCCTTTTCATGCAGCTTACGGATATCAGCCTAGGACATTCCCTTTGCATACTTCCTCCACAGTGAATCCTGCTTCTGATCTTACAGCCCGAAGATTAACTCGACATTGGCAGAAGATACATCGTATTCTTTCTGTAACTTCTAGACGTTACAAGTTCTTTTCAGATCTTCGACGGAAGAAGGCTCCCAAATATCGCCCTGGTGATAAAGTTTGGATCTCCTCTCGATTTCTTCGCCTGAAACAACCTTCTAACAAATTGGGACCACGATATGTGGGTCCTTTCCGAATACTGGGTCAGGTATGTTCCACTGCTTATCGGGTAGCTTTACCCAAGTCTCTCAAAGTCCATCCGGTATTCCATGTTTCTCTTTTAAAACCTGTGATGATTAACAGGTATTCTAAGCCTTTTTCTAAACCTCCACCGTTATTGGTGCATGGACATCCTGAGTTTGAGATCAGCCATATTCTAGATTCCAAGTGGCGGGGCAAGAAATTGTATTATCTCATTCATTGGAAGGGTTATCCAGTCACGGAACGTTCTTGGGAACCTGCTCATCAAGTAAATGCTCCTATTTTGGTCAAGACCTTCCACAAGACTCATCCTGATAGACCTGGTCCTGTCCCCCGGAGGGGTCCTTGAGGAGGGGGTGCTGTCATGATTGCTTCCGTTCATCGCCGTGTCGCCGCGGCTCCCGGAACTCCTCTGTGTGTCTGACGTCATGTTGCTTAGCAACATGACGCTTTCTCTCACACCCCTCTGATGACGGTTACGCTCCTGCCCTTTAAATCACGGCGGGAGATCTAAATCTGGGCCCGTTTGTTTGTTTCCCTGGATTGTGAGTACCATATCAATTTTGTTCTTTTGTGTACCGACTTCTGCCTGCCTGACCAAGCCTCTTGCCTAATCCCTACTTGCTGATATTTGGATATTGACTTCTGCCTGCCTGACCTTGCCTGTAGCTTTTACCCTTTTGCTGATACTTGGATGCCGACTTCTGCTTGCCTGACCTTGTCTTTTGCCTATACCTTTTGCTGATATTTGGATGCCGACTTCTGCCTGCCTGACCTTGCTTTTGCCTTTACCTTTAAACCTTTTCTTTGATAAACAAAACCTGCTTAAAGGGACATTTTACTTTTACAAGCTGCAAAAGAGAACTTTGCCTTTCTGTTTGTTATACACCTGCTTAAAAGGGACATTTACTTTTACAAGCTGCAAAAGAGAACTTTGCCTTTCTGTTTGTTATAAACCTGCTTAAAGGGACATTATACTTTTACAAGCTGTACAAGAAACTGTGCTATTCTGTTTGTTCTAAACCTGTTAAAAAGGGGACATTTACTTTTACAAGCTGCAAAAGAGAACTTTGCCTTTCTGTTTATTATACACCTGCTTAAAAGGGACATTTACTTTTACAAGCTGCAAAAGAGAACTTTACCTTTCTGTTTGTTATACACCTGCTTAAAAGGAACTTTTACTTTTACAAGCTGCAAAAGAGAACTTTTCCTTTGTTTTACAAGCCTGCTAAAGAGGACCTTTTTCAGAAGCTTCAAGTAAGAGCATTTCCTTTTTGTTCTTTGTACTACTTAAAGGGACGTTTTATCCTTTGTGGCTTTCCTGCATTCTGGAACAATATTCATTTTTGTTATCTTCTAATCTGCTTCCTGAGTGGGTCACGTCCTGGATATTTCTCAGTGTGCTAGCGTGTGCTTTCAATTCACGCTAGCAGTTGGGTTACATCCCGGATTGATTCCAGAGCGGCTGACAATCTTCTAATAACTCTTCCCTATGATCCTTAGCAGTACAGTCGTGGAGCTCAGCAAGCCCCTGTGCGACTGGATTCTTTTTATTCTGCTTGTAGCGAATTTCTAAAGGCCAGCCTTGTAAGGAAAGAGTCCACGCTGTTATGCGGCTATTAGACAAATTTCCATCTCTTATTCTCTCACTTTGCAGATATAGCAAAGGCTGGTGGGCTGTTTCTACAATAATTTTCTCACCCTGTATATAGCTGCGGAAATTTTGTAGAGCCCATACAGTAGAGGCTTTTTCGCAATCACTAAATTTTATTTCTACTAGGGATAGAGTTTTACTCGCATATGCAATGACTTTACTTAAATTATCATGCTTTTGGTATAAAAAAGCACTCATGCTTATATCTGTGTAACCTGTCTCTAAGTAGAAAGGTTTACCCCTTTCAGGGTACGCTAAGCAAGGTGCTCGAGTGAGATGATGGCTGTCTCTTGGACTTCACTCCAGTGCCATTTCACATCCTTCTTGTCACGGTTCCCACCATTCCATGCGGACAGCAAGGCCTGGTTGCTCCTTTGGGGGCAAGCGAGGGACTAGAACCTGGGTCCTCTCTTATCCTAGGCTTGTTCTCTTGCCTCTAAGTCACAGCTGCTTTTCTCTATTTGTGTGTGTATGTAAGCCTTTCACTACCTTTCCTTATCCTGCCTGTAGCACTAGGGTTGGACTCTGGATATTGCTTTACCTGGATTACCTGTGCTCATTTACAACCTGTCAGTCAGGCTTACCTGGGACTTCCTACCAATTAGCAGCTCATTATCTGGCTATATAACCCTGCCTTTTCCTGTGCTCAGTGTCAGTTCTTTGTTTCCTGTTTAGGTGTATTTGTTCCTGAATCCCCAAGACTGACTGGCTTGTGACCCCAGCTCTGTTCATCGTTTACCTGCACCTATGGCTTTGTTTGATCTCTGCAATACCTTGACTACTCTTTTGGATTTACCCTTGTTTTTTTGCACACAGCCCCCGTGCATTTATTCACAGCCCAGGTGGTTTTCTTACCTGATCACTTTGGGCTGTGATACCTGTAAGGGTGAGCATATATCTCTGCTACAGACTCCAATCCAGGTAAGACTTTTGCACTTCTTTAGAGTCTTTAGCAGTGGTCTTGCTAATTCTGCATAATTATCAATACATTTGCAAGAATAATTCATCATACCCAGCAATTATCTCAATTCCTTTAAGTTAGTTGGGTTTTTAGAATTTATGATAGTTTTCACCTTTTTCTTCTGAGGATTTAACTCTTCAGAAGTAACTTCATGTCACAAGATGTTTACACAAGTGCGGCACCATTGAGCTTTTTGCATGGATAATTTGACACCTGCCCTTTTAATTTGGCTGAGGACATGTTTGAGTTCTGTGATGTGTTTTTCAAAGTCTGTGCTTTTGATTAAAACATCATCAACATAAGATATGGTCCCCTTTCCAGTGCATCAGGCATAGCCTTATGCACAAATACAGCAAATGCATGTCCTGAATTTATGTATCCAAACGGGAGCCTTTGGAATGCATACTGGACCTTTTGGAACGAGAATGCAAGCTTATACTGGTCCTCCTCATGTACCTTTATGGTCCAATATCCCTGCACACAATCAATGGCAGTAAATATTTTGGATCCCTGCATCTGTGCTAGGCACTGGTCAATATATGGCATAGGCCAGCCAGATATGTACACTCGTTTGTTTAGCTGTCTTAAGTCAGCACACAAACGCCATTGTCCATTGGGCTTAAGAACACCTAGAATAGGATTGTTATAAGAGATGTGCACCTGTCTGATGTTATCTCTTTCTTCCAGGTTCCTTATGATTTCGGCAAGAGAATCATACGAGGCTAAAGGAAGTCTGTATTGTTTAATAAAGGCAGGTGGTGCATTGGGATTTGTCTGGACTCTTGCAATGTGCAAGTCTGTAGTCCCACAGTCATAGGAATCCCTAGCAAAAATATCCTTGTATGCCATCAGGAGTTCTCGTAGCTATCGGCATTCATCATCACTGGAACAGCCATTAGCTAAGGAAATCTGCTCTTCAACTATTTGCTGAAATCCAGGAAAGATTTCAGGCTGTCCTATCTCATAGGTTTATTCCAACCTAGAGGTGATATCCCCTGTATTATGATTTACATTGCCCCCATGACTCGGGGTATTGGGGTATTTTTGCTCTTTGATCGGCTGATCAAATACTAGAGAGGCTTCTTCAATTTTACAGATGCCTTCCTCTGAGCTGAAGGGGTAAATAGACTGAATTGTAAATAGTCCCTCTGGCATAGATGCAAAGGATTGTTCCATTAACTGTTCTCCAGTTAAGTATCCTTCAGGTATTAGTTCAATTACATTATTCTGGAATCCTAAACTGTAATAACTTGATTCCAGCGCATATCCTATGGTAGATCTCTTGGATAAGGTTATATCCTGTGGGGTCATGTTATGTATAATAACATGTATCAGAATATTTCCAATATTTACCATGGGAGTATGGGTCATTGTTATACCCAGATCTTGCATTCTATGGGAGATGCATATTAGTGTTTCAGAAGTTTTTAATTTCTGACCTCTTTTTACCTGTAAGGATAAGAGGAATCAGCCCCAGCAGGGGTTACAACATCGTTAGACACCTGCATATTCACAGCGTATGGCAATTGCTGGTTTGATTTCAGGGCTGCATTTTCATCCTGAACTACTTCAGGGCCCCCCTTTAACCTGCTTCAGAGGCAAAGGTTAATCAAATCTATTTGTATGGCATATCTATGTAAGAGATCATTGCCAATGTATATTTGATTATGGGGAGTATTTAAAACTAAAAACAGGTGCTTTGCTGATTTATTACCTATAGATATAGATAATAAGCACTTAGCTGTGATGTTATAGCTATCAGACCTGTCATCCAGGCCATGGACACAGTTGTCTTGGGGACAAAGATATTTAATCACCTTAGGTTCAGCGATCTGCGCTAATAAACCTTTGCTTATGTAGCTAGCTTCCTGTTTTAAGTTCAATGTATCATACTTGGTTTTACCAAGGTCATGCACTTGCATAGGGATAAATAGATCATCCTTAACTTTCGCAATTTCTGCGAGGAATTTCGAATGATCTCCCCCTTTAGGGGATTTAGGCTCCCCCTTGTGGAGGTATATGGTTAATACATCGCCGTCTAAGGAAATATTTGCTATCTTTCCAGGCAAAATTTTAAAAGTATTCAGAGCCACTTAAAGGAGTCTGATCATCTATTTGTAGGACAGTGATTTCAGGTACAGAGTCATTCCTGAAATGAATCTCCACAGCGTGAAAGCCTTACGGCCAGATTACGAGTTTTGCGTTATGAGGGGTGCGGTGCTAACGTGCATTTTTTTCTCACCGCTCACTTACCTGCAGCGCTGGTATTACGGGTTTTTACAAACCGGCCGTTAAAAGGCAAGAAGTGAGCATAGAGCAAAATTGAGCCCCATACAGCACTTCAATACCAGCGCCGCTTAAGTCAGCAGTGAGCTGGTCGTACACGATTTCCCCATAGACATCAATGGGGAGAGCAAGCTGAGAAAAAGTCTAACACCTGCAAAAAAGCAGCGTAAAACTCAGTAACGCAGCCCCATTGATTCCTATGGGGAAACTAAAGTTATGTTTACACCTAACACCCTAACATGAACCCCGAGTCTAAACACCCCTAATCTTACACTTATTAACCCCTAATCTGACACACCCGACATTGCTGGCACCTACATTATACTTATTAACCCCTAATCTGCCGCTCCGGACATCGCCGCCACCTACATTATATTTATTAACTCCTAATCTGCTGCCCCCAACATCGCCGACACCTACATTATATTTATTAACCCCTAATCTGCTGCCCCAATGTCGCTGCAACCTACCTACACTTATTAATCCCTAATCTGTCCCCCCCAACATCGCAGCCACTATTCTAAATTTATTAACCCATAAACCTAAGTCTAACCCTAACACCCCCTAACTTAAATATAATTTAAATAAATCTAAATAAAAATTACTATTATTACCTAAATAATTCCTATTTAAAACTAAATACTTACCTATAAAATAAACCCTAAGCTAGCTACAATATAACTGTTACATTGTAGCTAGCTTAGGGTTTATTTTTATTTCACAAGCAAGTTTGTATTTATTTTAACTAGGTAGAATAGTTAGTAAATAGTTATTAACTGTTTACTAACTACCTAGCTAAAATAAATACAAATTTACCTGTAAAATTAAACCTAACCTAAGTTACACTAACACCTAACACTACAATTAAATAAATTACCTAAATTAAATACAATTAAATAAATTAAATAAAATTAGCTAAATCACAAAAACAAACAAACAATAAATTACAGAAAATAAAAAACAAATTACAATATATTTAAACTAATTACACCTAATCTAATAGCCCTATCAAAATAAAAAAGCCCCCCAAAAATAAAAAACAAACCCTAGCCTAAACTATCAATAGCCCTTAAAAGGGCCTATTGCAGGGCATTGCCCTAAAGTGATCAGCTCTTTTACCTGTAAAAAAAGAATACAAACAATCCACACAACCAACCCCCCAAATAAAGGCCTAACTAAAAAAAACTAAGCTCCCCATTGCCTTGAAAAGGGCATTTGGTTGGGCATTGCCCTTAAAAGGGCATTTAGCTCTATTGCAGGCCCAAAGCCCTAACCTAAAAAATAAACCCACCCGATACACCCTTAAAAAAATCCTAACACTAACCCCCCGAAGATTCACTTACCAGGAGAAGTCTTCATCCAAGCGGCAAGATGTCCTCAACGAAGCCGGCAGAAGTGGTCCTCCAGATGGGCAGAAGTCTTCATTCATACGGCATCTTCTATCTTCATCCTTCCGGCGCGGAGCGGGTCCAATCAGCCAATAGGATTTTTTCTACCTTAATTCCGATTGGCTGATAAAATTCTATCAGCCAATCAGAATCTAAGGGACGCCATCTTGGATGACGTCATTTAAAGTTACCTTCATTTGTCATTAGTCCGTAGGATAAAGAGGATGCTCCGCTTCGGATGTCTTGAAGATAGACCTGCTCCGTGCCGGAAGGATGAAGATAGAAGATGCCATATGAATGAAGACTTCTGCCCATCTGGAGGACCACTTCTGCCCATGGGGGAGCTTAGTTTATTTTTATTTAGGCTTTTATTTGGGGGGTTGGTTGTGTGGGTGGTGGGTTTTACTGTTGGGGGGGGTTGTTTGTATTTTTTTTACAGGTAAACGAGCTGATTTCTTTGGGGCAATGCCCCACAAAAGGCCCTTTTAAGGGCTATTGATAGTTTAGTTTAGGATAGGTTTTTTTTTTATTTTGGGGGGGCTTTTTTTATTTTGATAGGGCTATTAGATAAGGTGTAATTAGTTTAAATATCTTGTAATTTGTTTTTTTTATTTTCTGTAATTTAGTGGGGGGGGGGGGGGTTGTGATTTAGCTAATTTAATTTATTTAATTGTATTTAATTTAGTTAATTTATTTAATTGTAGTGTGGTGTTAGTGTAACTTAGGTTAGGTTTTATTTTACAGGTAAATTTGTATTTATTTTAGCTAGGTAGTTATTAAATAGTTAATAACTATTTAATAACTATTCTACCTAGTTAAAATAAATACAAACTTGCCTGCAAAATAAAAATAAGCCCTAAGCTAGCTACAATGTAACTATTAGTTATATTGTAGTTAGTTTAGGGTTTATTTTATAGGTAAGTATTTAGTTTTAAATAGGAATTATTTAGGTAATAATAGTAATTTTTATTTAGATTTATTTAAATTATATTTAAGTTAGGGGGTGTTAGGGTTAGACTTAGGTTTAGGGGTTAATAAATTTAGAATAGTGGCTGCGACATTGGGGGCGGCAGATTAGGGGTTAATAAATGTAGGTAGGTTGCGGCGACATTGGGGGCGGCAGATTAGGGGTTAATAAGTATAATGTTGTTGCGGCGATGTTAGGGGTGGCAGATTAGGGGTTAAAAATATTTAACTAGTGTTTGCGAGGAGGGAGTGCGGCGGTTTAGGGGTTAATATGTTTATTCTAGTGGAGGCGATGTCTGGAGCGGCAGATTAGGGGTTACAATTTTTATTATAGTGTTTGCAATGCGGGAGGGCCTCGGTTTAGGGGTTAATAGGTAGTTTATGGGTGTTAGTGTACTTTTTAGCACTTTAGTTATGAGTTTTATGCTACAGTGTTGTAGTGTAAAACTCATAACTACTGACTTTAGAATGCATTAGGACTCTTGGAGGTACCGCTCACTTTTTGGCCTCCCAGGACAAACTCGTAATACCAGCGCTATGGAAGTCCCATAGAAAAAAGGGTTTACGATCTTTACGTAAGTCGGTTTGCGATAAGGCCAAAAAAGTGTGCGGTGCCCCTAAACCTGCAAGACTCGTAATAGCAGCGATAGTGAAAAAGCAGCGTTAGGACCTGTTAACGCTGCTTTTTCAGTTTACCGCAAAACTCGTAATCTAGCCCTTAGTGTCTTATGAACTTAAATAACAGATCTTTGCCTCCCCACTGATCGTACTTCTCACAGAGTGCGATCTATACAAATATTAATACAGGTGAAGGATGTGGGGCGCCTCCTGGCTATCTGTGTAACAAATTAAGATAATTCAGGGAATCTACTATTAGTCCTCAGATATATATCCCACTTCTAAACTTTAAGTATTGAGTCTTGATCTGCGAACTTTTAAAAAATGTACAAAATATATAGATTAAAATGTATTATCTAGCACCACAAGTAAATTTACAAAAATATAAATATACAGATATTATATATACAATGCAATAATAATAAAAAAAGAGACATAGGTGTCCTAAATCTTAATAAGCATTGGTTATTTTAAAAACAAATTCTGTGCACACAATAGTAGAAACAGTTGTGTTTTACACCTCTTCCATAAGGATAATTGAATACAATTAGGATAAAATAAAATTTTATATATATTGTCTCGACTAAAAATAAAAATAAGATTGCAAATAAGGAGCAGTTATTCTAACTGATCATTATAACTCTCAGCCTCTCGAGTTTATTTTACTTTTTCAGATCTTAGTAAGAATATGTCGCTTTATATCAGAGAGATTTTAAATCACACAATTCCAATGTTAGTTATTCTCCTCTCCAATGTTCTTATATTCTCAATAAGAGATTTCAGATGTTGGCTACAAAACGTTCTTTGATAAAGTTGTTAGAGGATGTGACTGCAAAAAAACAGTTCAACAAGGACTGGTGTATTAAACCACAAATTGTCTTTTTTCCTTCTTATATAAACTGTTGCAGTTTTCAATTCAAGTTAGAACGTATAACAATAATTTTGTGTGTAGTAGTTGCAATTTTACTCACTGTTACTTCAGCGTTGCAATTTTCTTTCTAGGTTAGATCATAAGCAGTGGTTTCAATTTACTCACTGTTACTTCGGCGTCCCCCGCCATCTGACACATTCTGGAGTCGGTTAGATGATGCGTGTTTGTTCCATACAATAGTGGATAACGGTTCAGTGCGTGCACTCTTTCAAATTTACTTGGTTTCTCCACAGCATCTGGCTTCTCTTCCACCATGTGACAATTATGTCCGGTGTGAGATATACCGGACCGCTCATAATTAATAGGCCTTTTTACTTTTGACCAAATTACATTATTTATGCAATCAATTATGGTGCTTAATCGCTTCAGGAGATCACTACTAATTATCAAACGATCAGTTGGCAGGTCCACTATAATGACAGGGTGTCTTATTACCCTGTTCCCCAGCCTTAGTTTTAACCATGCCATACCGTAGACTTTGAGAGAGTCACCCCAACACCTATCATGAACCATCAAATTATTTCATCTTAGGTTTGTGGGGCGTTGGCTCATTTAGCTCTTTGTAGTACCTGTGGGATAAAATAGTTGCCTGAGATCCAGTATCAATTAATCCCATGATAGGGTTAGTAACTGAGTCCTGGAGTTCAGCTAATACATAATATCTCCCTTTCTACCATTTCACACATAAAATTAGCATGATTACATATCTGTGGTTTTCGCCACGTTTTACCTGTATTCACCACGTTACCTGATGCAGGAGAATTTTCATGCTCACCATTCACCTCCTCTATAATAGGGGTGATTGGGTTCCTGTACTGCATCTGTGGGAATAAGGTTATGAGAAAAATGCAAAGGAAGAGATTCTTTAGAGCTTCCAGGCTGAGGTTGCTCGTCATCACAGCTAAATCGTCCATTCCTGGTCTGTAGGGAGAACATGATAAGTACCATTATTTACATTTATCATTTCATTTGGTATATCTCTCCCCTCTCTCAGGTAATACAGCAGTATTTATGACTGTGCCTGTGGCTCACTGCTGGCCCCTGGCTGTACCCCTAAAAAAGGATTACAGGTGGCCCTCGTTTTACAACGGTTCAATTTAACACCGTTTCAGAATAACAACCTTTTTTTCTAGTCATGTGACTGCTATTAAAAAGCATTGAGAAGCAGTGCATTTATTAAAATAGCCAGTAGGTGGAGCTGTCCGCTTGTGTTGCAGCAAAGCCAAGCAAGCTGAAATTAATCAGTTTAACTAGACCTGAGCTATCAAGCAGATTTCAAAGGAACAAGATCTTCCTGTCTATAAATCAGTCCAGATTGGAATGCATAGAAAGAACTGTTTGCAGAAAAATGCAAGTGAAGTCTGTGCTGTGTGATTATTTTATTAGGTTTATAATGCTGTTTAGCAAATGTTTTTGTTCATTTAACTTAGTTTAATTATATATTCTGTGTTGTGTGATTATTTTATTAGGTTTATAATGCTGTTTAGCATTTAAAGTCTTCATTTCAAAGCTTTAAAAATAATGTATTGGGTGTTACTTATGACAATTTTGAGAGGAGCCTGGAACCTATCTCCCTCACTTCCCATTAACTTACATTATAAACTGGGTTTCAATTTACAACGGTTTCGATTTACAACCATTCCTTCTGGAACCTAACCCCGGCGTAAACTGAGGGCTACCTGTATTAGGGTTCTGAGTTGTCAAAGCTTGACTCATAAGTAAATAGTGTACATAATTGACTTACTTGCATACTGAGTTGGCCCACTTGAATGGACAAGCTACTTTTACCCATGGACCGATTTTTTTTATATCCCAGGGTATTGATTCCTGGATCCTTGGGATCCCTCAGAATCATAGCTATTGTTCCTATTTTGACGTGGTTGTCTTTGGGGTTCAACTTGTTCAGCATTAATATCTTGGGGAGCAGTATTTACTTGGGGTGTCTGGTTACCCTGAGAGTATTTTCGCCACTTTTGGTATTTATTTTTTATGGGGGCACCGATTACCTTGGGGTATTTATCTCTTTGGGGATAATTATCTATCTGGGTATGCCCCCCTTTTTGAGTATATTCTCTCTGCATCTCAGCCTGTGTTGGGGGAGGGGCAGAGTTAAAACTTTATGGGGATGGCCTGTTTTCTCGGACCACTTCCGCATAAGTTTTCTTGTTAGACTCCAAATTGAGGGGGCTAGGTGACACCATAGTTTCTGCCACTGTTCACTGGACTGCTGAATAGAGTATAACATGGTACTCTTTTTGATCTGCCAGTCCAATGAGCAGTACTCATCAAAATCTCTAGCTAAGTTAAGTTTGATGTGTGCGGGCAATGCCTCGTAAGATAAATTCACAAACTCTGAGCTTTCAAATATGGGGTAATCTTCAGCCATACTGTATGCACTTTTTAGTACAGAAAGGAATTCTATAGGACTTTGATTAGCACAACATTTTAAACCGTATACAGCTATTTTCGCTGTGGTTTTGGTGCGAATTCTTTTTTGCACTATTTGTTTCACTCCAGGAATGAATATTCATATCCTTTAGTGAAGCAAAGAATGTGTGATGTTTACCCTCAAATACCCAGGGCAGAAATTACATTTTTGACTGCTCACTAATAACATTCATTACGAATAAAGCATTTTCATAAGTCACTAAGTGGTCAATTATAGAATTGGTTCCCTTGTTGGAAAACTTAGGTACTGCACTACTTAAAAATTTAATTATTTTAGGGGTGTCATATACCTTATTGGGCATATCTTGGGCTTTCCTAGGGACCTTATTTTTAGGGCTGGAGCGATTCCTATCTGCCCTTCTATTGTGGGGAGATCCCTTACGCATATTAGCATTATGGGAGTTATTTGGGTAGCCGGCTCCGTCCTCTGACTTACTATAATCACTGCCCTCCCCCTCTGAAGTGTAGCAGTTCCCTGAATTTATAACATGAGGTGACTGTCTATGTGGGAAGTGTATTTCTGATCCGAAAAGGTTCCTTTGTTTAAACTCTTCACTAAAGTTCTGTAATTCACTTCTCATTAATTCTTTAAGGGTTTTAAAAATACCTGCATTATCCTCATTGCTAACACAAGGGGGCGTATTATTGCTAAAATGCCTTTTCACTTCACTAAGTTCTTTCTGGCTTTGTGCAAGTTGTTTATTTAACTCTTGTATTTTGGTTAGTAAATTTAGGTTATGTTTATCTAAGGCGGCCACTTCTTGCTTAAATGTAACAATTTAATTTTCGGCCATTTCTTAACTCTCTTCACACGTGCGTGATGAGCGAATATCATCATCTAGCCCCTTTTTTTTAATTTCTTTTCTATAAGAAGTGTGGACTTTTCGTCAATAATGCATATTACAATGGGCCAAGATTTTGTTATTAGTTCATCCCGTTTTTTGAGATTTTGCATTGATTAATTTTTAATAATTCTTGGAATAATTTACTTTTTTCATTCCACCTTCCATCATCAATAGCAATATTTTTAGCCTTAATTGCAAGCATATCCATATAATCATTTAAATCACCAGCAATATTACAGCTCTTTTTAATGTGGTCTATAATGTCTATCTGAGTGAAAATGAGAAAGGCCCAGCTTTGGGGCTGAAACACGTTGATGTACATGTTATAAGTAGTCACTGCTCGAGTTTACATATAGGGTAAGCCTATTTTTAATTAAGTTTATATTCTTATTAGCGTTATTGCACTATGTGATTTTTGTTTTTCACAGGTACTGGAATTTTTGGATCCTATTGCATTTCTCATTCACTACTCTCCAATTTTTATTTTTATTATTTTTTTTTTATCATATATTCTTGATAACCATCTTTATTTTTATTTTTTTATTTCTTTGATACCCCATCATACACAAAGCATTAATTGGATTCACAATGGCACCGGATCTGTCACACAGGACATTTGTTAAGGATATCATCACTTATTTAGACTTTTTATATCATTTGGGACTTTTAATACACATTTTTTGTTGTTATATATTTTGGTATTCCCCTCTCTCCTAAGGGGCACTTACTCTATTGTTTTTAACTATTTTTTTATTGTTTTCAATTGAATTGTTATATGTACATAGGGTACCCTAGTTTATGTGAATGTAATAAATGTATTTTAATATTATTTTGTTATTCTGATATTTTAGCCTATACTGTAGCTGTTGCTCCTTCTTTCTATATTTATATTCATTTTTTTGAGTTTTTAGGGGTCTCACTTTGGGAGCTTGTATCTGTTTGGATGTTGGCGCTGTATTTGCACTTTTAAACATGATAACCCGAAAAGCAGTCTCACTATCAATACTGCTACATCTTAATATCTTACCTTAAAATGTTTATTTAATATACTATAATATCTTGTATAAATAAACTTATCTGGCCAACATATATGTCCCATTTAATATAATTGAAAATGTATAATTTGAGATCAAACACAAGTATATTATCAATTCTATGTTAAAATATGCTTATTGGAGTCTCATTCCTTTTCAATATAAATATATTTGACACATAAGATTTCTGGTATCCTAACATAGTGACATTCAGGTCAAAATTTTAATGCACATTGATGATTTTCATAATAGTCGAATCAAGCCAGGTAGTGAGGAAGTCAGAATCAGTCTTAAAGGGACATCCCAGCCAAAATTCGAATCTACATGGATGAATTTCAGTTTTGAATAGAAACATATTTGCAATATACATTTATTAGCAAAAAATGCTTCTAGTAAAAGTTATCACTGAAGCATAGATAGATATTCTCAGTGCACCAGCATTTTAAATACCGCAGCTGCATAGAGTGCCAGTGAGGCTTGTATCATGTCAGCAATTAACAAATGGAGTAATTTCTAAATGTTACATGCACCTTAGGCTCTCTGAGCAAGTGCTGTGTTTAAAATGCTGGTGCACGGTGCATACTTAAATACACTTTTGAAACAGCTATAGGTTTTTTTAGAAGCATTTTTGCTAATACATGTATATTATAAAAATGCTTCTTTTCAAAACTGAAATTCATCCATGTGGATTTGAATTTTGGCTGGCATATCTCTTTAAGACTGAACTCTGACTTCCTCATTACCTGGCTTGATTCGACTTTCCTTTTGGCTTTTCATTTTGTACCTCATTTTGTATGATGGCTTATCTGCCTTTAACTGACTTCCAGAGGCGTAACTAGAAACCACAGGGCCCAGGTGCAAGAATCTAAGAAGGGCCCCCCCACCGCCCCTCCCCCTCCCAAAAAAGGTGAATTTAATGCATTTTTTTTTATACATTTAACACAGAAAAAAAATGTGAATCAGATTACATGTCTGCAAAAGGAGGTACCCTGTGCCTACAGTCTGTGAGATGGTCTGACCCCCTATTACTGTATATATATATATATATATATATATATATATATATATATATATATATATATATATATATATATATATAGTGACACTATTTAACCCCCCAGTACTGTATATAGTAAGTTAGTGACACAGTCTGTAATCTGCCGGTGAGATGGCTGGCCTGACCCTACCCGCCCAGTACTTTATAAAGTGACCACAGTAGTCAGTGATATGGTCCACCCCCCATACTGTATATAGTGGTACTTTATAGTGACACTGTTTACCCCCCTACCCCCCCCCCATGCTGTAGTAACAAGGTCTGTAATTTGCTGGTTCCACAAACATACACACACACATACATGCATAAATACACACACAGTCACATACATACAGTACATACACACATACACACACATACATGCATAAATACACACACAGTCACATACATACACACACATCATACACACACACAAACATAAACACCAATGGGTAAAACAGAAACACTAACCCCTGTAGTCATGTCACACTCACATGATATCAGTGCAGGCAGTGGTAGGTTAACGTTTTTTATAAAAAAAAAATTACAAATAATTTTTTTTTTTTAAGCTGGGCCCCCACCCTCAGGGGCTCAGTCGCACTAGCGACCTCTACAACCCCTGTAGTTTCGCCCCTGCTGACTTCACTTCTGACTCAGTACTTTAGCCTCAACAGTGTATGACACAGCCTTCCTCACTACTCTGCAGTTTCATTTCTACATAGACCCCATCTTCAAGGTACCCTGCTGGTTTTCTTGCTGTGCACTTATTCTGCTGTGGGTCATATCCACAATATACTCTCTTGGGGTCCGATTATCAAAACTTTGCTGGGCCAGATGTGAAAAACCACTGAAATGATCCAAATAAAAAGGGAGGTATGTCTCTGCAAGTAATCTACCATTGAAAATAATGGAGCTTGCTGGAAAGGGAAATTTTCACTGAGAAGGTTAGCAGGCAGCAAGAAGAGCACTTCAAAGATTAAATGCCACAGCGTTTACAAATCAGATTATTCTGCTTGCAGTGTATAGTACTTTATAAAAGGCTCTATTTAAGTATGCATGTTTTTCTATTAGGGTAATAAGTGTTTTGCATATTTTGTCACAATCTCCCCAACAAATCTACAAGAAAAAAAAAAGCGAGATCTTTAGGGGAAGAGCGTTTTCAACCACACCCATGGAACACCCCTGTTTAACCTCACAGAGGCAGGGAAACTGATTTTACAATAAAGAAAACAATAAGCTTTGAATTTCTTATTATAAATGCTGATTTAACATTTTGCTATTTTTCACATGTGCAGTGTAGTTTTATTAAAAGTTCTATGGTGCATGTTAAAGGTTTTTTCAATGTGGAATTTCACTACAACTTTGAATTTTTCCATAAAATATGATTTTTGCAGATCAATTTTGTTGTGGTTTTTAATGCAATTAAAGGCAAAACATTTTCTTTAGTGATTCAGATAGCGCATGCAATTTTAGGCAACTTTCTAATTTACAACTATTATCAATCTTTCTTTGTTCTCTTGCTATCTTTATTTGAAAAAGAAGGCATCTAAGCTATTGTTTTGGTTCGAAATACTGGACAGCACTTGTTTATTGGTGGGTGAATTTATCCACCAATCAGCAAGAACAACCCAGGTTGTTCACCAAAAATGGGCCGGCATCTAAACTTACATTCTTGCTTTTCAAATAAATATACTAAGAGAATGAAGAAAATTTGATAAAAGGAGTAAATTAGAAAGTTGCTTAAAATTGAATGCTCTATCTGAATCACGAAAGAAAAAAATTGGGTTCAGTGTCCCTTTAAACAATACCATTTCTTTCCTAAGGTGGTAAGAGCCCACAAGTCCATTACTTCTAAGATTCAACTACTGGCCACTAGGGTGAGGCAAAGATTTCCCAAAAATCAAAGAGTATTCCATCCCTCCCACCTCACTGATAATCCAGTTTTAAAACTTTTAATCTTTACCTCTCAGGAGGTGGATGAATTGAGGTGCTCCAGATTCTTCGAACAGAGGGGTCCTCCTTGAGGCTGATTTTTCCACCTCGTAGAGCTGTTACAGAAAGACAGAGGGGATATTGGAGAATATAGTAGCAACACAATTGTTTACGGCAATGAAGTTAGTCACAAGCCTGTCGCAGGGACCTGTCCCCTAGCATCCTCCTGATAGGTTGTTGAGATATTTCTTACAGTGATCGTCAGCTGTGACATACACAGCACTGGAGGGGCTTTTCTACTGGAAGCAGTTATTTCTGCAGGAGGTAAGTCCAGTAGAGTGGATGCAGTGCAGTTAAGTACATTCCACATTTGCATTATCATAGCCCACAGGTTATTAGTAGGTACTCTAGGCTTATAGTACATCATAGCCAGGGGACAAGGGTTTGACAGTTTACACCACATATTGTTGCTTATGGGTCAACGCATAAAGGGAGTTGGGTGAGAATCTAATGTCAGCCATTTTCTTTATTTTACTTGAAAGTGTTGTGTAAGGTACTTTTATTCTTCCTCACTTTATCATGGCACACTAATGTGCTTGTGTTAGAAATGTTTTGAACTGTTGCTCTTTAAGAAGATCAGATTTTTCTCTGCGCACATCGCTAACCACTTCTCCTTCCGTTCACTGGCCTTTTCACAGTGCGGCCTGTGTTTATCATAGTGCTAGGTGCTTTTGCAGTCTTTAGGAGGCAAAGGGGTCAATACTGCTCAAGCAGTTTCCTGCTCTCCAGTCGTAACCGCTTCCCCTTTCTGTCACTATGGAGTGGTTTCACAATGTGACCAGCGTTTCTCATAGCGCTGGGTGATTCTCACACGTTTTTTCCTTCTTGTTCTCCAGTCGTAACCACTTCCCCTTCCTGTCACTATGGAGTGGTTTCACAATGTGACCAGCGTTTCTCATAGCGCTGGGTGATTCTCACGTTTTTTCCTTCTTGTTCTCCAGTCGTAACCGCTTCCCCTTTCTGTCACTATGGAGTGGTTTCACAATGTGACCAGCGTTTCTCATAGCGCTGGGTGATTCTCACACGTTTTTTCCTTCTTGTTCTCCAGTGGTAACCGCTTCCCCTTCCTGTCACTATGGAGTGGTTTCACAATGTGACCAGCGTTTCTCATAGCGCTGGGTGATTCTCACACGTTTTTTCCTTCTTGTTCTCCAGTGGTAACCGCTTCCCCTTTCTGTCACTATGGAGTGGTTTCACAATGTGACCAGCGTTTCTCATAGTGCTGGGTGATTTAACAGTCTCTAGGAGGCACAGGGGTTAAGATTTCTCCCACGCTTTTTCCTTCCCGCCTCCCCAGTTCTCCTCACTTCCTTCAAATTCAGTTCTGTTGTGGCAGCTTGCTGTGTGGCATTAGAAGAGGGCAAGTTTGGGATACTTTTTTTGCTGCCATTGGAGTTCTCATCTATATTTTTTACATTTATCTTCTATTTTTTCGTACTTTGTCTAAAGATACTGAGGGTCCTTGCTATGCTGTGTTATCATAATAATTGTGGTGTATTACTTGCTCATATTGCTTTCTAAACCCTATATTATTTTTAGTATGGAGCAATCTGGAATGTCCCCAACTCAGTAAATTGTATTTTCTGGATTTCCCAACACTATAGTCAATTTTAAAGGACCAGTCAACACAGTACATTTGCATAATCAACAATTGCCAGATAACAAGACAATGCATAAGAAAACTTAGTCTGAACTTAAATGAGTAGTAGATTTTTTTCTGACAATTTTAAAAGTTATGTCTTTTTCCACTCCCCTGTACCATGTGACAGCCATCAATCACAAATGCATACACGTACCATGTGACAGCCATCAGCCATTCACAATGCATACACACTTATTCTTGCACATGCTCAGTAGGAGCTGGTGACTCAAAAAGTTTAAATATAAAAAGGACTGTGCACATTTAGTTAATTGAAGTAAATTGGAAAGTTGTTTAAAATGGCATTCTCTATCAGAATACTGACAATTTAATTTTGATTGAGTATCCCTCTTAAATGTGTGATGTTCAAATTAGTAGCTGTTATTCTCCCAGCTCCACTGTGCACCTCTTGTATGGGTCACTTTTTGCAGGTTATTTCCCTAAAGCTGCTATTGTTGGGATCTACTTTTCAAATGACCAGCTCAACGAGATCTACCCACTAAAAATGGGCCTATTCCTAAGATTACATTTCTACTTTTTCAATAAAGATACCAAGAGAATGAAGAAACATTGATAATAGGAGTAAATTAGAAAGTTATTTAAAATTGCATTTTCTATATCTGAATCATGAAAAAAAATTAAATGTGTGTTTCATATCCCTTTAAGATTGCATAATTTTAGCAACACATGGATGTGCAAAACCATAAATATACAACAGATTAATCCTGACGACAAAAGTAGCATTGACTTTAATTTGTGTTTAAAGGAGCAACCCCTTGTGCCATGTTACAAAACACTGCATTCAAATTACTACCACTGACCACCTTTACTTTGCGCGCGGGCTTGGCCCTGATATTACCCAGTGAGGTTTACACAAATAAATTTCAATAGCACGCAATGCAGACCATTTCTAAACGTGTCAAACACGTTCATTTGCCAGATGTTAATCAGACTTGTTCCTTTTGCATAGAACAGCAGCCTCCGCCTTTACTTTTTCTATCTATTGACACTTACCCTCCTAAACTATACTATACCACCATATCCATTGGAAGAGTACTCACTCAACCATGCTTTTGATAGGCCAATTGTGTTGTCGTTCAAAAATCATCTACATTGATTGGTTGAAATAGATGTCCCTCAAAGATCCAATCCTGTAACACTTTTCGTGTCGACCATCAGACTGTTATGGCCTGCCCCTTCATACACTGCGGTAGATAAAGTGGTATCCCAAGCAACCATATTCTACTCATGCCCCAGTGTTGAGAGCACATAACTTGACCACATCGGCCGCGATCTACCAGCAGTACCTTTGGGATCTACTGCTAGATCCCCAATCTACCTATTGGGCACCCCTGCTCTCTAAAGAAATCTGTCCTCCCTTGGTTGGCTATTTAGGGGACTTTTTAGGGAAGTTTTAGGGATTTTGTGAACTACACTGTTTCTGAAATGTTGGCGACCTAAACGTAAAAGGGCTAAGTCTGATTCCATACTACTGTAGAGTTACCTCCCCACTTTAAGTCTCTAAAGGCTAATCCACCTAATCTTCTTGTCACAGATTAAATTCTGACTCCCTAAGACATTGTCTGAAGAATATATTTATGATAACCAGGATTCCGTCTCAAAATCCTTTTCTTTCATGTTTAAACTAGAACATATATGGTTATTAATAAAAAGGTAATATGTACCTTAGCAATTCAGGATGCTCATCTGGCTAAGGAAAAAATCAATTAACAGACCTAATTTTAAAGCCTTTTCATAAATCTCAAAGTTTTTCCTGTTACAGAAGCCATTACTGAAATAATTGCCAAGGAATGGCCCTAGGCCTGGTATTCCTTATAACCCTACAGCTAGATTTAAAGATGTTTCTTTTACCATGCTCTAATTTGGCACTCTGGGAGACTATTCCTAAAGTGCTATATCTGCCTTAGCGAAATGTACTACAATTTCCCTTGGAAAATAGCACTTCTTTCTAAGATGCAACGGATCACAAATTAGAGTCTTATCAGAGAAAGGCTTTTCATGAAGCAGGATTGTTATTCAGACTGGCAGCTGTCGTACTCTGTGGTGCAACAGTTTTGGTCAGATTTCAGAAAGGCATCCTTAGATGAGTTCAACATTCTCCTGGATAAGATTGGGTCAAGCCAATGCTTTGATCTGTGATGCAATTGTTGACATTATCAGAATTAATGCTAAGAATATGGTGGTAGCAGTCTTAACTAGAAGTTCCTTATGCTAAAATCCTGGTCTGCAGACATGGTCCTCTAAGACTAGGCAATTGACTCTTCCCTTTAAGGGTAAGATATTATTTGATCCTGATTTAAATGCTTTTATCTCAATAGTCACTAGAGGTAAAAGAGCGTTTCTAAAAAAACAAAAACAAGGAATAATCACTCCATCACTGGATGCACCAAACAAATATACAAGTTAGGACTATTAAAGTAAGTTATGATAGTCCCATACACCAGTGTTTTTCAACCAGTGTGCCGTGGCACACTAGTGTGCATTGAGAGATCCTCAGGTGTGCACGGCAGACTGACAACAGTTGTGACATATTTTTTAAACTTTGCTTATTTTTTTACCTCCCAGTGCAGGGGTAGATTGTAGGAGGCATGGCATAACAGCACAATACATACAGTATGTGTGTGTATATATATATATATATATATATATATATATATATATATGCTGTAGTAGGCTACAATGTGTGATTTTTTTAAAATTTTTGGGTATGGTGGTGTGCACAGGATTTTTTAATGTAAAAAAGTGTGCCACGGCAAAAAAAAAGGTTTAAAAATCACTGCCATACGCAAACAAAAAAAATGAAAATATCTATAAGTCTATTTTTTCATTTTTGGACACATCCTTCATTTACATCGATTTGGACACAATTTTTTGGACACTTTCTTTCTGCAATCCATTTTTATTTTTCCTGATTACTCTGGACTATATCTAAACCCCCTTTTTTTTCTCATTATGATCCCTTTGATTGTTCTATTTATGTTTCACTTATGTTATTTTATGCGCATATGTTATGAACTCATTTTTAATGTATTACATTTTATATATACACACTTAAGCCCATCTTTTAGTGAGGGAGCTCTTCTTATGTACTACTATTGTTTGAATCAGATTAGATTTCATAGAGCCTGTTTATTACATTTTATTGATAAATTCTCTTGACACTATAATATCCTTTTTATATGAATTGTAAGATTTGTCCCAATCCTCAAATTCTAAGGAATGTGAGATGTAGATTGTGTTCTAAAGTTCAATCTTAGGGCTAACAAGGATTTTAGACAGTTTTCTAGTCTTTTTATTCATTTCTCAGGTTTTTGGAAGGGTCAGAAGGCTTTGGCCATTACTTTAGCTCCCTGGTTAAAGCTTTGATCCGTAACGCTTAGATGGTGGCGAGAAAGTCTCCTCCATAGTGTATTACTGCCTCATTCTACCAGATCAGGTTTCTACTTCTAGGGATTCATGATGCTTCAGTAGAACAAATTTGCAAGGTGGCAACATGGTCATCCCTACATACTTTTACTAAATTCTATCACTTCTTCAGAAGCTGCTTTTGGTAGTAAAGTTTTCCAGGCAGCAGTATCTGGAAATTAGGTGCATGTCTTCTTGTTTGTAAATCCTTTTTTCCCCACCCTCATTACTCGTGGACTCCACAGCTTGGCTATTGGTTCCCAGGAGTAAGGGATACGGATTCTCACCACCTTACGAAAGAAAATAAAATTTATCTTACCTGGATAAATAAATTTCTTTTGAAGTGGTGAGAGGCCACAAGGCTGTCCAATTTTATTTTTGTAATATTTATGGCGGCAATTCTATATTTGCACCTTATTTCCCTGTTTTCTGTCCTTTCCTACCTTTTTTCTATTTCTTCTTCGCTATATGTATGGACTGGATAATCAGTGAGGTGTGAGGAATGTACACGTGGGAGTTTTGGGAAATCTTTGACTCCTCCTAGTGGCCATGATTTGAATCCCAGGAGTAATTAAGTCGTGGATTATCACCACCTTGAAAAAAAATAATTTTTCCGGGAAGCAGATTATTATTTTTTTTTTTACAGCATCATTATCTATTGTAATTTATGCATCAACTTCACATTACTTAAAAAAGCAGGGCCCACCCCTTTGCCAGACAGAAAGGTAAAATTTTAAGATGGGCTTCATAGACCTGGCGGGATTTTTTTTTTTTAGAAAATCTCACTCCGGAGAGCTTTATATAATGAAGCCCTTGACAAGGAACTGTCCACCTACTATGATCAGACATAGAGTCCAAAACATACTGCATTCCCCTAACCCAGACACATGTGCAGACTTTTTTAATTCAGATCCAGTGTCTAACCTCCTAGGTATATGTCTGGCAGCAATCCATCCACAACAGTGTTTTGCATTGCAGCCGATAAAAGCGTGAAAACCAATGGTAGGGTCGCAGTAGTGAAAGTATAAGATCTCTATAGACCATGCATAGTACTTTACAAAACCTCACAAAGCTCTTCAGAAATCTGTCTGCTCTCTCTCTCCTTACCAAAACCTGCTATCCAAAAACGCATTCTCTTGCTGGGACTTGGGATGAAGCAAACCCGTCCTTCCCCTTCAAAGTGACCCCCTGCAATTTTGCTCCTATGTAGAAAAACAAAGTCACTGAGCTTACTGTTCAAAAAACTGGAGTTACAATTTTTAAAATTAAATATAAGAAACAACTATCCTACTGCTCACATCACCACTGATAATATGTTGGGGGGGGGGGTTGCCCATGCACACCCCCCCCAAAAAAAAAAAAAGGACACCCGTGGTGGCAATCAAAAAGGTGGTCAAGAACCACACAACAGTTTGGGCCAATAGCTTCAAGGAATCTTTAGAGTTCTTGTGTTAGGATCCACACCACCTTGGTGGTGATTTCACAGGGACTTCATCTCCATGTAAGCAGCACTTGGGTACAAACACACTTTCACTGTTCTCCCCTTGGCAGTGGCATAGTCATACTGGCATTGGATCTGAACCCAGTTCATTCTGTGGTGGCATCTTTTAAAACATGTATAGATATGAAAGAAGCCAAAATAGGACTACAGTGTGCTGTACATTGCATTAAGCTTTGTAGATGTTAAGAGTCAAGTGTCAGTTCCTAGAATTAAGTATTTAATGCACTAATGCCACTGCTCCCACCACAGTCACCAGGAAATAAAAGAAAAGCATGTGACAGAACATTGCATAGCAAACCAGTGTTATAACTGCCTGAAAGTATCCCAAAGAACTCCTGAAAACGGATATCGTCCAGGAAGCATTTGCTCTATTACAATAGGTCCATGCTATCATTAGGATTTCACTAAAATCACTTAGAGACTGAAGGTCAAAAACTTGCTGTAATGGAGAGAAATCCCACAGAAGCTCTTTTTGAGCAATGATAGTGTAATGTATATATCATTCACATGCAGAATTATGTTTACTAAGACATAAAGCTCTCAAAATAAAATGTTATTTTCTAAAATTTATTTGAGGAACATTGCAGTACTGACTGACTTCTAAATAGACTTGACATAGTCCCAGTGAGCTTTGAGGATCTTTGGAAGGGACATAAGTCACACAGCTGCAAATCAAGGGAAATCAGTGTTAAGTGTTCTTGGTTATCTGCCATGGCCCCACAGTCTTCGTGTCGAATGTGCCTGGGAAAACACCAAGGGTTAGATTACTAGTGGCGTGCTGTTAGGTACGAGCGATAAGGGGTATATTGCGGCTGTTTGTAGCATTGGAAGTAGCATGCGCATTAAGAGTTGAAACTAAATGCGTTCAATTGAGCTCTATTGAATTAAACACGTGTCAAGTTAGCGCAACTTCAGAGTTCTGGTTAACTACAAAAATACATTTTAAAAGAACAGTTATACTCATAATAACTGTCTGATAAAAATTAACTTAGAAAATGCATTAAAAAAAGTTATAAGGGTTTAAAGATATAAGGTCTCGGGTGTTAGAAGGAAAAAAAAAAAGGCATGCAAAGGGCTTTAAAATATAGAAACGTACATATCTAAAAATTATATATATTTCGGTTCGGATCAATTCGAAAGAAATCGAATGAATTAGTTTCGGATTCATTCGGATTCTTTCGGATTCGTGGGAAATTCGGTTCAGTTCGAAATTTCGGTCAGTGTTAAGTTGGATGTGCTGTGTATTACACTAGTAATACTGTACAATTACTAGTGCAATACATGGCCATCTGAATCCATCCGAATCTACCGAATAAATTTGAATCGATTCGGTAGATTTGGCACTACCGCAATTCGGAATTCGAATCGATCCGAATCTCTGATTCGGACCGAACCGCACATGTCTAATTATATATATATATATATATATATATATATATATATATATACATATCCAAGGGTCTGTCAGGAGTCCAGAAACTCATTGATCTTTTATACACACACACTAATTACAAGCAAACATATCACAGGTGAGGATGGTTACCTTTAATAGCCCCATTCAAACCCCTTTGTGTCAACTTGTGTGCATGTTATAAGGCCAAAATCACCAGGGTATGTAAATATTTGATCCAGGGCATTTGGGGTAGTTTCTGTTGTCAATATGATTTTAAAAGAGTAAACACAGTTGATTGATAATAAATGGCTTCAGACAAACACTAACCATGAGTGAAAGAAAAGTTTATGTGTTATTCATATTCTCTGAAAAATGGCCAAGATATCATAAATTCTGCCAGGGTATGCACTCACTTTTTGTAGTCAACTTCCGTGTGCACTTCAAGAATTAATATAGAATTTGTAGACGATGGGAAGGCACTCACTGTTTTTCAAACAAATAATGTATTGTTTGAACAGCTGCTTGGGATCTCAGACCAACAGATTAAATAAAAACACTCACAAATTTATGAAGAACCCTCCACCGTGAGATCCCAAGCAGCTGTGCCCCTGCACGGTCTAACTGCGCTACTGTGCATGCGCTAGAATGCTACAGAGCGCTATCAAGGACCATAATCTATAACAATAAAAGCAATCACCGAAGAATTCACCCATAGTTACGTGCACATTATATATAATGCAATAACAGGAGATGGGCATCATAGAACATACAATAAATGCATAAGCAAAGCATAGTATATCCTATACTAGTATTAAACTCAATATAATGTATTTAAATCTATACTTGATAGAAACGAGCAGATAATGTGAGGTTGCCTAGCAACAAGCTAACAACAGTGTCACACATAAATTATTACACAACAAAATAAAAACTGAATTTAGCCATGACTTTTTGCCACTAGTACGTAATGTATCAAAGCACGGAACTATAACCAAATACTGCCAGACATCTAAATACCTGTAACGAAGCACCTAAAATACTAACATGTCCAAAGTGTGTCTTTGTTCAGCACACCTAAAAAGCTACCATCAATATCATGTGAGATATGGCCTAACTATAGTAGTATGTAAGAACTATCGATCATGACCAAGGGATTATACCAGATCAAACCAATCAAAGGCTCTTAACCTAGTGATTTAAAGCATAAAATGTATGCCATATACTGAAGTCACACAACCTGTCATATAACTAACTAAATGGGAAACTGCCTCCTCCACTTATTAAGCAGATCACCTAGGAAAAAGAAGAAAACAAGTTAGCATTAGATCACATACTATAATAAAATTTATAAAAAAAAACATATGTAATCAAGGGACATATTTAATCCCTTTGGATACATTGTGTCCAGGTTGTATATCCGCTGTGCTTCCTTTTGTAATAGGCGCTTCGCTCTATAACCCTCTCTTTGGGGAACTGGGATATGGTCAATGATAATGTATCTCAAATCCTGGACACCATGGCCATTTTCCAGAAAGTGTCTGGCAACCGGTTGTTCAGATTCTCCATTCCTGATGGCACTATGAATGGCAGACCAGTGATTCGCCATCCGTGTACGTAGGTCATCCTGGGTCTTCCCAACATAAAATCTGCCACACGGACAGTGTAGCAGATAAACCACATATGGTGTGGTGCATGTCACCCGGTACCTGATGTAATATTTCTTATTTGTCCATGGATGAATAAAACTGGGACTTTGAGTAAGACTCCTACAAGTGGTACAGCCACTGCATCTAAAGCAACCCATTTTATTCAAATGAAGCCAGGTGCTGGTACTGTAGCAACTCCTAATATCTTGATGTAGCAAAAGGTCCTTAAGAGACCGTCTCCGTCTGAAACCCACCATTGGGCTTTCCATCTGATCGAAGGGGAGTAATTTGTCACTGGCCAGGGATAGGATGTCCCAGTGGATCCTTCAGCGGTTTAGAGAATTCAATTCGTTCTTGAGTAAAGGTTGTTGTAAAAATCATACGTTTTCCTTTATCACTTCTCTCAGTCTTGGCTAATGCTTGTTCTTGGGACATCAGGAGGGTATCCTGTAGTGCCTTACGTGTTTGTATGTTACCATAGCCTCTCTCCTGAAAGCGTTGATGCATCTCAGATAGCTGTAACCTTTTCTGTTGTTCATCAGTATTGTTACGCACCACTCTTTTGAACTGTGACCTAGGTAATGCTTTTTTAAGGCTTGGAGGGTGGCAAATCGTGACCTCCAGAAGAGAGTTCCTATCCGTTACCTTTTGGAACAGAGTAGTGCAGAACCCATGTTCACCTTTTGATATCCTAAGATCGAGAAATTTTTATTCATCCATGGACAAATAAGAAATATTACATCAGGTACCGGGTGACATGCACCACACCATACGTGGTTTATCTGCTACACTGTCCGTGTGGCAGATTTTATGTTGGGAAGACCCAGGATGGCCTACGTACACGGATGGCGAATCACCGGTCTGCCATTCATAGTGCCATCAGGAATGGAGAATCAGAACAACCGGTTGCCAGACACTTTATGGAAAATGGCCATGGTGTCCAGGATTTGAGATACATTATCATTGACCATATCCCAGTTCCCCAAAGAGGGGGTGATAGAGCGAAGCGCCTATTACAAAAGGAAGCACAGTGGATATACAACCTGGACACAATGTATCCAAAAGGATTAAATATGTCCCTTGATTACAAATGTTTTTTTTATAAATGTTATTATAGTATGTGATCTAATGCTAACTTGTTTTCTTCTTTTTCCTAGGTGATCTGCTTAATAAGTGGAGGAGGCAGTTTCCCATTTAGTTAGTTATATGACAGGTTGTGTATTTGACTGCATTATATGCATACATTTTATGCTTTAAATCACTAGGTTAGGAGCCTTTGATTGGTTTGATCTGGTATAATACCTTGGTCATGATCGATAGTTCTTACACACTACTATAGTTAGGCCATATCCCACATTATATTGATGGTAGCTTTTTAGGTGTGCTGGACAAAGACACACTTTGGACATGTTAGTATTTAGGTGCTCCGTTACAGGTATTTAGATGTCTGGCAGTATTTGGTATAGTTCCGTGCTTTGATACATTATGTACTAGTGGCAAAAAGGTCATGGCTAAATTCAGTTTTTATTTCACTGTGTAATAATTTATGCATGACACTGTTGTAACCTCGTATTGTCTGCTTGCATCTTTCAAGTATAGATTTAAATACAGTATATTGAGTTTAATACTAGTATAGGATATACTATGCTTTGCTTATGCATTTATTGTATGTACTAGGATGCCCATCGCCTGTTACTGCCATTATCTATAATGTGCCCATAACTATGGTGAATTCTCAGGTGATTGCTTTTATTTTTGTAGATTATGGTCCTTGGTAGCGCTCTGTAGCATTCTAGCGCATGCGCAGTAGCGCAGGTTAGACTTGCAGGGGCACAGCTGCTTGGGATCTCACGGTGGAGGGTTCTTCATAAATTGGCGATTGTTTTTATTTAATCTGTTGGTCTGAGGACGGGGGAAACCCTGAAAACATTAACTGTACAATAAATTATTTGTTTGAAAAACGGTGAGTGCCTTCCCATCATCTACAAATATATATATATATATATATATATAAATATATATATATACACACACACAGTATATATATATATATATATATGTGTGTGTGTGTGTATCTATAGCTGTATATCTGTTGGAGCCCTTTGTAAATACCTGAAAACACATTTTTATTGACTATTAATATTGTGTGTGTATGATTCAGAAAGAGCATGCAGTTTTAAGACACTGTCCAATTTACTTCCATTATCAAAATTTTGCATAGTCTTTTTATATTCACACTTTCTGGGGAACAAGATCCTATGGAGCATGTGCACAAGTTCACTGGGTATACGTTTTATTAGTCTGTGATTGGCTGATGTGTGTCACATGATACAGGGGGCCGGAAAATGGTAGAAAAAAAATAAATTTGTCTGACAAAAATCTTCTGCTTATTTGAAATTTGAAGTATGTACTATTTCATTGTCTTTTTATTATGTACTTGTTAATGATGTACTTCTACTGCATTGAGTGGTCATTTAACCAGGGAGCTCCTAGACCCTACTCAGAGCAACCCCCATAGTAATGGACCACATATCTTGATCCTCCGATACTACCCATGAATCAACATGGCTCTACATATGGACAATCCTAACTTTATTTTAAATGTTGAAAATATTTTTTTAAATATCAAAATTAAGGAAAAATTTTGGCAGAGAGGCACAAGAATCCACAAGCCTGACAAAAACTATATGTAATTATCACAGGAACAACCAAAAAAATAAATAAAATGTTACCTCTTGTCACACGTTCATTCCTACTGCTTCTGTCCTGTGGGCAGTAAGGACAGAGCCCTCTTTAGAGCTTGTTTCATCTCAGGGACTTTGACGTTAGACAAGTATTATTATTTCTTATTATTATATATGCAGGGCTTATACTCTAATGCAGGGTTCTTCAAACCACGGGTCGGGACCCATTACTGGGTCGCAACACCATGTTTACTGGGTCGCAGCTTGTGTGTGTTGTGTAGTATGAAAAGGTTTGTGGTGTTTGTGTCTGTGGCAAGAGAGTGTGTGTGTGGTGTGTCTGTGGCGTGTCTGTGGTGTGTGTGTGTGTGTGTGTGTGGTGTGTGTGTGTTGTGTTGGCGTGTCTGTGGCGTGTCTGTGGTGTGTGTGTGTGGCGTGTCTGTCTGTGGCGTGTGTGTGTGTGTGGCGTGTCTGTGGCAAGAGAGTGTGTGTGTGTGTGGCGTATCTGTGGCATGAGAGTGTGTGTGGCGTGTCTGTGGAAAGAGTGTGTGTGTGGCGTGTCTGTGGCATGAGAGTGTGTGTGGCGTGTCTGTGGCAAGAGTGTGTGTGTGTGTGGCGTGTCTGTGGCAAGAGTGTGTGTGTGTGGTGTGTCTGTGGCAAGAGTGTGTGTGTGGTGTGTCTGTGGCAAGAGTGTGTGTGTGGTGTGTCTGTGGCAAGAGTGTGTGTGTGTGGTGTGTCTGTGGCAAGAGTGTGTGTGTGGTGTGTCTGTGGCAAGAGTGTGTGTGTGTGGTGTGTCTGTGGCAAGAGTGTGTGGTGTGTCTGTGGCATGAGTGTGTGTGTGTGGTGTGTCTGTGGCAAGAGTGTGTGTGTGTGTGGTGTGTCTGTGGCATGAGAGTGTGTGTTATTACGCTTTACAACACTTTGAAGTTTAAACTACTATCGGGAGTAAAGTACACACACATTTAGTCACTTTGAAAAAATTGCAGCTATCTTGTTGTATATTATTTTACTAATATTTTCAAACAAAGTATAAAAATAGGGTCACGAAGATATGTGGTATCATGACACTGGGTCTTGGGGAAAAAAGTTTGAAGAACCCTGCTCTAATGTGTGGGTGTGAAATCAGACTACTATCAGATTGTATCCATCTATTTATATGTGCTTTAGTATTCAATTTTTGTTAACAAAAGTTACTAAGAAAAAAAAATACATTTTAAAAGAAATAAAACTAAGTACAATAAGCATTTGATAAATTGTACAAAGAAAGAAAGCTCAATATAAATATTTATCATGTCTTGGCCTGGTCTGTCAGCAAGTGTAGATTTTTGTTACACAGACTGTGTGGAAGAAAACACCTCAATAGTTGAGCCACCTGGAGTCATCATTGAGTGTTTGCAAATTAAATAAAGTTGTTCTTGTTGTAGGACAGTGCCTCATGTCTACACATAATATGTATGGCTCATAATGTGTTTTCTTACTATCTGCAATTTTTAAAAAGAAATGTTTCTCTTGTAGTAGAGCTTAATATGCTGGTTTCCAAAGGGAATGAGGTAGAGCTGGAAAAAAGGTGAATTCATTATGATAAATTATGAAGTTGCAAATTGATCTAATTACACTTCTAAAATAACAATCTTGATAGGGAGTCAAGAAACAAACCTTCTATATAACACAACTTGGTAGCCCAAGGTCGCCTAAAAAAATAAATAAAATAAAAATGAAAAAATAAATAAATGAATGAAATAAAAATAATAAATAATGAAAAATACCTGTGGATTCTATGATTTGAATAATACATTTTCCATTTGTTACCTGGTAACTATCATAACGGTAGTTAAAATCGCTTTTGGTTTTTGATAAAATATTTTGTGACACCATTTATTTTTTCCTATTCACTTAAAAGGACAGTCTACACTTTGGTCATCTTAAAGTCTTTCCTTAGATTAAAGGGACACCCAAGTCAAAATTAAACTTTCATTATTCAGATAGAGCATGCAATTTTTAAACAAATTTGCAATTTATTTCCATTAACAAAATGTGCATTCTTTTTATATTTAAACTTTTTGAGTCACCAGCTCCTACTGATCATGTGCAAAAATTCACAGAATAAGCGTGAATGCATTTGTGATTGGCTGATGGCTGTCACATGGTACAGGGGGAGTGGAAATGGACATAACTTTTGAAATTGTCAGAAAAAAAAATCTGCTACTCATTTGACGTTCAGACTAAGTGCTATTGCATTGTCTTGTTATCTTGGATTTGCTGATTATGCAAATCTACTGTGTTGACTGGTCCTTTAAGCTTCAAATAGCCTCCTGCACCCTTTCTATATCTTGCAGCAGGAACAGTAAAAAAGTTATTTTAAAATGAATATTGTTTCTGGTCACTTTGAAATGGCTGCCAAGCTCAGCCCACTGATGACATCACGATCTGGACTGCATATGGCATCCAATCACAAAAGACTCACTAGTTGGATTCAGACTGTCAATGCTATTCAGCAGAGTGCCTAGATGCAGCCCGTGATGTAATCAGTGGGTGGAGATTGGCAGCCATTTCAAGCTGGCAAGAAACACTATTCATTTTAAAATAACCTTCTACTGTTCCTGTTGCATGATATAGAAAAAGGTGCAGGAGGCTATTTGCATCTTAATCTAAGGTAATACTTTAAGATGACTAAGGAGTAGACTGTCCCTTTAACTTGAAAGCTCTTTTCTGTGAAGTTGCAACAGAGTGGACAAATCTGTTCCTATTTATTACCATAAATTAATTATATATAAGAATCACCAAAAATCATAAAACAATGCTTTCTTATTCAGGTTTGTCGCTAATACATATATGTCACTCGCCACTCTATATAAAATATAAGAAACCAAAAGCAATTTTAACCATTTACTAAAGCATTCCTTAATCACACCCAAAATAAGACTACAAAAGGTTAGTAAAATGTTAGTACTATGATAGTAATGCCCAAAAGATAATGATAACAATAAATAAAATAGTTTCTCTCTCTTTAAACCCCTTGAAGATTTAGTCTTTTTTAATATTTGACTCTCAGGATAGTGAAACATATTAAAGGAAAAATGTACTCATTTGTAGAGAATGGCAGAAGAATATTTGCAGGGATTCCATTTAATAGATAGTTTGAAGTTTTCTGATTTACCCAGCTTTTGCATAAGATCATAAAAAAATACAACAAAAATGAAAAATACAAATAGAATTGTCTAGTTTTGTAATTACTACTAGGGAAGTTTTTGTAAAGGCCTGACAAGAATTTTAACTGTTAGACTGATCACAATTCACCAAAGGTGATACCTGAGGGGGCTTTTGCCAGATTTACAAACTTTTTCAAAAGAACCGTGCTCCAGATGCCTCAACAGTAACCTTTCTACACTACGACTGCCAGGAATTGATTAGCCCACTGATCAATGCTCTTATTTAAACCGTGTAATAACTTTGGAGCCTTGGTCTACTTTTATATTAAGCAACTTACATCAAATTATAATATATATATCTCATCACTCTCTGTACTGTATAAGCCTTTACTATCTTTGACAAGTTATAATTCCAAATTAAATATAGCAATAAATAACGGATTTATTTTTTTATTGACCCTAAAATACTGTAGGTGAAAGACACTACTTATTTCCTGTATTTTATATTATTGTATGTGTACATATTAGCCACTACAAAAGAAGTCACGGCACAGGTTGCTGAATTTATTAACACAGGACAGGCACAGAGTCTGTCCCTCTGGCTGACAATTCTTTTTTTGTATTCTGAGACTACAAAAAAAGGGAGCCCTGGCTGGAAGGAAGCAAATTCAACTTAAGTAAATTAGCCCCATCAATTAAAGCAGCACCCCATATTTAGATATGGAAAAATTATGTTTGTGAGAGTATGTATGTGTATATATATATATATATATATATATATATATATATACACATATACACACACACTGTTAAGATGTTAATATTGCAGTAACAACAGTTTGATTTAGCAAACCACCTTTATACAGTTTTTGTTGTTGTTTTACTTTTTAGTCTCAGCTATCCTGACTCAAGTAAATTAACAAATCTAAATGCAATAAAGGGCCAGATCAATACAAAGTCTTACTAGTAGCAGTGTTGCACTAATAGTTATTGCAAGTGCCACATTTATCATATGGGCTCTTTGCTACAATTGATTGGTTCACCTCCCAGACATTAAATTAATGGAACTCAAAAACACGAAAATTCAGGTTTACAAATGAATTTCAGGTGGTACATGTGATTACAGCACCAGTGGAATAACAATAAGGTGACACGACAGTGGACCACCTAATGACTACCATGGGACTATATCAGAGACACAATGAGGGGCCAAACATCTTCAGTAGTTTGTAAGGCACTACGAGCGAACGGTGTGAAAACGGCAAGATACACAATTATTACACACTTACCAGGACTGTCACAGTTACATGCCAATATCTTAAATCACATTGGTCTGTTAGTGTTTTTGTTTTGGGGAAAACAGCTCTATCCTATTGTGCAACTCAATGATAAAGGATAAAATATAGATCTATTGGGGAAGCTTATAAAACAGGATACAATGTGACTGTGCTACACTGTAGCACAGAGAAGGGACAACCTTTCTACTAAAGGAGTTAAGGTGACTTGAAATAGTGAGAAATTAGCAGCAGTGTCCATTTAAGTCCAACCAATTATCCCTTGCAATTCCTTCTGGTTTTCATGTCCAGAGCTCTCCGTCTCAAAAGTTTCTGAAGGCTTCCTCTGACATGGCCCTCAAGTCAATGTCTGAGGTTTCTCAGAAGGGCCTCCAACCAAAAAACGTCATTCCTCCTCACACCCATTTGCGACTTCCCTAAAACCATAATTTCTTTAAAAAGCTGCTTGGTTTTGGTTGCATTTTAAAAATCCAGACAAAAAAATTCCATAAAATCCATTTCCCTTCTAAAATGATCTGTTAAAAATTACAATACTCTACAACTCAAAATAATTATAATTTATGCTTAAAAGGGAAAAAAAAAAAAGTTTTAACCTAAAATTATGCAGCTGGCATTATTAGAGGTAACCAGAGTTCCACCCTTCCAAAAAGAAATATGAAAGGGACCGGGGACCCTTTGGTGCAGATTGTGGACAATCTGTGCTACACATTTCCCTCTGCAAAAATTAAAATAAAATCAAAATAAAGGATAAAATTATCTAGAGTTACAGTAAGTCAAGATCTAACATATACAACTCTGCATACGCTCCTAATTCTTTGCTATGTCATAAAAGCTTGAAGTCTCTTTTATAACTCAACGATTAATAAATACACCCTTCCCCTTGTAACTCAGTTGAGCGAATCCAGTGGAGATGTTCACAATGAACCTTCCACCCAACAGAGGAGCAAGTCTTAAAGTCCAATGGGATGGGGAATCTCTCTGTTCCTTTCCAGGGGTCAGTCCCAACCTGGCTGAGAGGATGCAGTCACAAGAACTGTTATGGTTTTTCCTCTCCATTGGTTGGTTAACTGGCTGGTAGGCTAACTCGTACACATTTCCAGTTCTTTGCGCACAAGCTGTTTTGCTGTAAATTGAGACACTCTTTCCTTCATCTCTGTTGTGGTAGAAAATATTACAAATTCATTTTTTTTTTTTTTAAATTGTTATATATATTTTTTTAATCTGACCCGTACTCAAGCTCTTAAGCTGACCCAGAGTGCTCCAAGTTAAAAGTTGCCTCTAGCCCCATTCGTTCCCCTTTTCCATAAGCACAGTGCCCCATCCCTTTCCCACAGCAAAAGCCTAGATGTAAGGGTACTGATTGACCTTAGGTGGGCTTAACGGGTATCCAGTGTAGACAGTGGAAGAGGGAGAAGCAGGGATATAAGTCTGATGGGCAAACTGAGCTTGGTACTGGCTATGGTGGAGGCTGGGCGACTGGAGAAGCCTGGATGCCATGCTCACAGGCACAATGCTGGTAGGGTAAGCAGCGTGCCGTGCAGATCCTTGTGATGCCACTAGGTGAGCAACAGTGCCGGTGGAGCCCAGTGCAGCAGGGGCAGTGTAGGTATACAGGTGAGGCTGACTGGGAAGATGAGCTTGGGCCGCCAGATGTGGATGCACAGCTCCATGGCTGGGACTGCTGTGTGGGAAGGAGTAAGGAGCCTGAGCAAGTGTCGGCGTAATATAAGCCTGCTGCCTCCGGTGACTTCCAGTTCGATCTGTGCTCATGTGCTGAGACACCTACAAGAAAAAGGAACTAGTGAAAAAAATCACAGGAGGAACAAAACACATTTCATTGAGAAAATAAATAAATCTTAAACTATAAAATTAAGGTACATTCTCTTGTAAAAATGACGCAGTGATTTAAAGAGTTTTAGATTTTTGCATTAGTGAGCCTAGATAAACGTTTGTTAACCCCCACGAAGGTGGTAAAGTCCCAAGCATTGAAGCTTCAGAGCAAAAACATTGGCGATTGGTGAGGTCATGCGACTGGCACTCAAGATTGTCTTAGTACTGGTGTCCTGAACAGGAATGGCAAGGTTTGCAGTGCTGGAACCGGACTTTAAGTATGTGTTCAACCTCTTAGACACATATCTGTAGAGAACATAGAAGAACAGAAGCGCCACATGGCCCAGTACTGTTTGAATTAGGATGGTAATATAATGTTTGCACTCACATTTAGTAGAGCACCCCTTTTGGTGCAGAAGGAACAGACTGGGATCAAACAGTCACCTAGCAGACTGGTCTCCAGAGACTAAATGTGACTGCAAACATTTTATTACCTCCTTCACAAATTCAAACAGTACTGGGCCACGTGACGCTTCTGTTCTTCTATGTTCTCTACAGATTGCTGATTCTGGATCCTGACCTTGATCCTCCTACAGACAGCTGCCTAGACCTGGATTTGCTTTACAGACTTTTTGTTCTTTTTGACATATGGGACTTTTTTTTTTTTTTTTTGCCACCTTTTTTAATTTATCAACTAATTTCTACAATATTGTTTTATTTTATTCTTGATCTCTGTGTTTTTTACGATTTTACCTTATAAGATTGTATTTTCACTTATCATTTATATAGTCACATTTTATTATTATTTATATATTTTCATTATTATATTATTCATCATTTTGTGATTAAGGGCACCCCCTATTTATTTTTCTTCTCTTAGAGACATAAATCACATCATCTTTGCAATAGTGAGCTTAGGTAACTAACGTATGAAAGCAACTTTTTTTTTTTAAATACATGGGTAATCTGTGCAAGAAGATAGTTCAACTGATCACTGCAACAGTGTGCATCTCAAAATACAATGTAGCTGTGTCTCTAAAGGGACATTCAACTCAAAATGTAATTCACCATAAAATATTTATTTATACACCGGAAAAAAAAAGTACTTTCCTTATTTATATCGACCATCTTTTTTTGTAATTTATCTTTTAAAATTGCTTTTATACTACCCCAGAGAGGCAGTGATTACATAATCAGTATAGCAGTTCATTTTAAAGGGAAACTAAACCCACATTTTTCTTTAACGATTCAGACAGAGCATGCTAGTTTAAGCAACTTTCTAATTTACTCCTATTATCAATTTCTCTTCGTCCTCTTGCTATCTTTATTTTTTTTTTAAAAAGCAGGAATGTAAAGCTTAGGAGCCGGCCTATTTTAGGTTAAGCACCCTGGATAGAGCTTACTGATTGGTGGCTACATTTAGCCACCAATAAGCAAGCACTACTCAGGTTCTGAATAAAAAATGGTCCAGCTCCTAAGCTTTACATTCCTGCTTTTTTTTAAAATAAAGATAGAAGGAAGAAAAATTGATAATAGAAGTAAATTAGAAAGTTGCCTAAAATAGAATGCTCTATCTGAATCATTGAAGAAAAAACATAATTTATGCTTACCTGATAAATTCCTTTCTCCTGTAGTGTAGTCAGTCCACGGGTCATCATTACTTCTGGGATATTAACTCCTCCCCAACAGGAAGTGCAAGAGGATCACCCAAGCAGAGCTGCTATATAGCTCCTCCCCTCTACGTCACACCCAGTCATTCGACCGAGAACCAAACGAGAAAGGAGAAACTATAGGGTGCAGTGGTGACTGGAGTATAATTTAAAAATTTAGACCTGCCATAAAAAACAGGGCGGGCCGTGGACTGACTACACTACAGGAGAAAGGAATTTATAAGGTAAGCATAAATTATGTTTTCTCCTGTTAAGTGTAGTCAGTCCACGGGTCATCATTACTTCTGGGATACCAATACCAAAGCAAAAGTACACGGATGACGGGAGGGACAGGCAGGATCTTTATACGGAAGGAACCACTGCCTGAAGAACCTTTCTCCCAAAAACAGCCTCCGAAGAAGCAAAAGTGTCAAATTTGGAAAATTTGGAAAAAGTATGAAGAGAAGACCAAGTTGCAGCCTTGCAAATCTGTTCAACAGAGGCCTCATTCTTAAAGGCCCAAGTGGAAGCCACAGCTCTAGTAGAATGAGCTGTAATTCTTTCAGGAGGCTGCTGTCCAGCAGTCTCATAGGCTAAACGTATTATGCTACGAAGCCAAAAGGAGAGAGAGGTAGCAGAAGCTTTTTGACCTCTCCTCTGTCCAGAATAAACGACAAACAGGGAAGAAGTTTGGCGAAAATCTTTAGTTGCCTGTAAATAAAATTTCAAAGCACGGACTACATCCAGATTGTGTAGAAGTCGTTCCTTCTTTGAAGAAGGATTAGGACACAATGATGGAACAACAATCTCTTGATTGATATTCCTATTAGTGACTACCTTAGGTAAGAACCCAGGTTTAGTACGCAGAACTACCTTGTCTGAATGAAAAATCAGATAAGGAGAATCACAATGTAAGGCCGATAACTCCGAGACTCTTCGAGCCGAGGAAATAGCCATTAAAAACAGAACTTTCCAAGATAACAATTTGATATCAATGGAATGAAGGGGTTCAAACGGAACACCCTGTAAAACGTTAAGAACTAAATTTAAGCTCCATGGTGGAGCAACAGTTTTAAACACAGGCTTAATCCTGGCCAAAGCCTGACAAAAAGCCTGAACGTCTGGAACTTCTGACAGACGTTTATGTAAAAGAATGGACAGAGCTGAGATCTGTCCCTTTAAGGAACTAGCAGATAAACCCTTTTCTAAACCTTCTTGTAGAAAAGACAATATCCTAGGAATCCTAACCTTACTCCATGAGTAACTCTTGGATTCGCACCAATGTAAGTATTTACGCCATATTTTATGGTAAATCTTTCTGGTAACAGGTTTCCTAGCCTGTATTAAGGTATCAATTACTGACTCCGAAAATCCACGCTTTGATAAAATCAAGCGTTCAATTTCCAAGCAGTCAGCTTCAGAGAAATTAGATTTTGATGTTTGAAAGGACCCTGAATCAGAAGGTCCTGTCTCAGAGGCAGAGACCAAGGTGGACAGGATGACATGTCCACTAGATCTGCATACCAGGTCCTGCGTGGCCACGCAGGCGCTATTAGAATCACTGATGCTCTCTCCTGTTTGATCCTGGCAATCAATCGAGGAAGCATCGGGAAGGGTGGAAACACATAAGCCATCCCGAAGGTCCAGGGTGCTGTCAAAGCATCTACCAGGACCGCTCCCGGATCCCTGGACCTGGACCCGTAACAAGGAAGCTTGGCGTTCTGGCGAGACGCCATGAGATCTATCTCTGGTTTGCCCCATCGTCGAAGTATTTGGGCAAAGACCTCCGGATGAAGTTCCCACTCCCCCGGATGAAAAGTCTGACGACTTAGGAAATCCGCCTCCCAGTTCTCCACTCCCGGAATGTGGATCGCTGACAGGTGGCAAGAGTGAGACTCTGCCCAGCGTATTATCTTTGATACTTCCATCATCGCTAGGGAGCTTCTTGTCCCTCCTTGATGGTTGATGTAAGCTACAGTCGTGATGTTGTCCGACTGAAACCTGATGAACCTCCGAGTTATTAACTGAGGCCAAGCCAGAAGGGCATTGAAAACTGCTCTCAATTCCAGAATGTTTATTGGAAGGAGACTCTCCTCCTGAGTCCATGATCCCTGAGCCTTCAGGGAATTCCAGACAGCGCCCCAACCTAGTAGGCTGGCGTCTGTTGTTACAATTGTCCAATCTGGCCTGCTGAAGGGCATCGCCCTGGACAGATGTGGCCGAGAAAGCCACCATAGAAGAGAATTTCTGGTCTCTTGATCCAGATTCAGAGTAGGGGACAAATCTGAGTAATCCCCATTCCACTGACTTAGCATGCACAATTGCAGCGGTCTGAGATGAAGGCGTGCAAAGGGTACTATGTCCATTGCCGCTACCATTAAGCCGATTACCTCCATGCATTGAGCCACTGACGGGTGTTGAATGGAATGAAGGACACGGCAAGCATTTTGAAGCTTTGTTAACCTGTCTTCTGTCAGGTAAATCTTCATTTCTACAGAATCTATAAGAGTCCCCAAGAAGGGAACTCTTGTGAGTGGAAAAAGAGAACTCTTCTCTTCGTTCACCTTCCACCCATGCGACCTTAGAAATGCCAGTACTAACTCTGTATGAGACTTGGCAGTTTGAAAGCTTGACGCTTGTATCAGAATGTCGTCTAGGTACGGAGCCACCGAAATTCCTCGCGGTCTTAGTACCGCCAGAAGAGAGCCCAGAACCTTTGTGAAGATTCTTGGAGCCGTAGCCAATCCGAATGGAAGAGCTACAAACTGGTAATGCCTGTCTAGGAAGGCAAACCTTAGATACCGGTAATGATCTTTGTGAATCGGTATGTGAAGGTAAGCATCCTTTAAATCCACTGTGGTCATGTACTGACCCTTTTGGATCATGGGTAAGATTGTCCGAATAGTTTCCATTTTGAACGATGGAACTCTTAGGAATTTGTTTAGGATCTTTAAATCCAAGATTGGTCTGAAGGTTCCTTCTTTCTTGGGAACCACAAACAGATTTGAGTAAAACCCCTGTCCGTGCTCCGATCGCGGAACCGGATGGATCACTCCCATTAGTAAAAGATCTTGTACACAGCGTAGAAACGCCTCTTTCTTTATTTGGTTTGTTGACAACCTTGAAAGATGAAATCTCCCTTTTGGGGGAGAGGATTTGAAGTCCAGAAGATATCCCTGAGATATGATCTCTAACGCCCAGGGATCCTGGACATCTCTTGCCCAAGCCTGGGCGAAGAGAGAAAGTCTGCCCCCCACTAGATCCGTTCCCGGATCGGGGGCCCTCAATTCATGCTGTCTTAGGGGCAGCAGCAGGTTTTCTGGCCTGCTTGCCCTTGTTCCAGGACTGGTTAGGTTTCCAGCCTTGTCTGTAGCGAGCAACAGCTCCTTCCTGTTTTGGTGCAGAGGAAGTTGATGCTGCTCCTGCCTTGAAGTTACGAAAGGCACGAAAATTAGACTGTCTAGCCCTAGGTTTGGCTCTGTCTTGAGGCAGGGCATGGCCTTTACCTCCTGTAATGTCAGCGATAATTTCTTTCAAACCGGGCCCGAATAAGGTCTGCCCCTTGAAAGGTATGTTAAGTAATTTAGATTTAGAAGTAACATCAGCTGGCCAGGATTTTAGCCACAGAGCTCTACGTGTTTGAATGGCGAATCCGGAATTCTTAGCCGTAAGTTTAGATAAATGTACTACGGCATCTGAAATAAATGAATTAGCTAGCTTAAGGGTTTTAAGCTTGTTTGAAATCTCATCTATAGTTGCTGAGTCAAGAGTCTCTTCCAGAGACTCGGACCAAAATGCGGCCGCAGCCGTGACAGACGCAATACATGCAAGGGGTTGCAATATAAAACCTTGTTGAACAAACATTTTCTTAAGGTAACCCTCTAACTTTTTATCCATTGGATCTGAAAAAGCACAGCTATCCTCCACCGGGATAGTGGTACGCTTAGCCAGAGTAGAAACTGCTCCCTCCACCTTAGGGACCGTCTGCCATAAGTCCCGCGTGGTGGCGTCTATTGGAAACATTTTTCTAAATACAGGAGGGGGGGAAAAGGGTACACCGGGCCTATCCCACTCCTTAGTAATTATCTCTGTAAGCCTCTTAGGTATAGGAAATACGTCAGTACTCGCTGGTACCGCATAGTATCTATCCAGCCTACATAATTTCTCTGGGATTGCAACGGTGTTACAATCATTCAGAGCCGCTAATACCTCCCCTAGCAGTACACGGAGGTTTTCTAGTTTAAACTTAAAATTTGAAATGTCTGAATCCACTCTATTTGGATCAGATCCGTCACCTGCAGATTGAAGCTCTCCGTCCTCATGTTCTGCAAATTGTGACGCAGTATCTGACATGGCCCTATTATTATCAGTGCACTCTGTTCTCCCCCCAGAGTGATCTCGCTTACCTCTAAGTTCTGGTAATTTAGACAAAACTTCAGTCATAACATTAGCCATGTCCTGTAAGGTGATTTGTAATGGCCGCCCTGAAGTACTCGGCGTTACAATATCACGCACCTCCCGAGCGGGAGATGCAGGTACTGACACGTGAGGCAAGTTAGTCGGCATAACTTCCCCCTCGTTGTTTGGTGAATGATGTTCAACTTGTACAGATTGACTTTTATTTAAAGTAGCATCAATGCAATTAGTACATAAATTTCTATTGGGCTCCACCTTGGCTTTTGCACATATAGCACAGAGATATTCCTCTGAGTCAGACATGTTTAACAAACTAGCAATTAGACTAGCAAGCTTGGAAATACTGTTCAACTCAATTTACAAGTAATATGCAAAACGTACTGTGCCTTTAAGAAGCACAGAAAAAAACTATGACAGTTGAATAACAATGAAACCGGATAAGTTATAAAAAACAAATTTTTCCCGGTAAAGGCATAAATTTAGCAAAGGATTGCCCCCATTAGCAATGGATAACTAACCCTTAATAGCAGAAAAAAATGTACAAAATATAAACGTTTTTTATCACAGTCAAAGCACAATCTCACAGGTCTGCTGTGAGTGATTACCTCCCTCATGCAGGGAGAGAAAACAGACTTGTGACTGAATTTCTGATGCGTAGCAAAAGCGCCAAAATAGGCCCCTCCCCCTCTCACACAACTGTGAGGGAAGTTCAGTAAAACTGTCTTAAATTTAAAATAAACGACAGCCAAGTGGAAAAACAGTGCCCAAAAACAATTTTTCACCAAGTACCTCAGATAATTAAACGATTTAACATACCAGTAAACGTTTAAACGTTTAAAATCTAATAATATGAAATGTTATTAAAAAGCCTGCTGCTAGTCGTTCCCACTGCAAGATAGGCTAAAAGTTATATGCATACAGTATTGTCCCAGTGAAGTGCCATTCCCCAGAATACTGAAGTGTAAACATATATATACATAACAGCCTGATACCAGTTGCTACTACTGCATTTAAGGCTGAACTTACATTATATCGGTATTGGCAGTATTTTCTTAGTCAATTCCATTCCTCAGAAAATAATATACTGCAACATACCTCTTTGCAGGTGAACCTGCCCGCTGTCCCCTGATCTGAAGTTTACCTCACTCCTCAGAATGGCCGAGAACAGCAAAATGAATCTTAGCTACGCCGACTAAGATCATACAAAAACTCAGGTAGATTCTTCTTCAAATTCTACCTGAGAAGGAACAACACACTCCGGTGCTGAAGATATAAAAACTAAGTATAATCACCACAGTCCTCTCACACATCCTATCTATTAGTTGGGTGCAAGAGAATGACTGGGTGTGACGTAGAGGGGAGGAACTATATAGCAGCTCTGCTTGGGTGATCCTCTTGCACTTCCTGTTGGGGAGGAGTTAATATCCCAGAAGTAATGATGACCCGTGGACTGACTACACTTAACAGGAGAAAAATTTTTTTTAGCTCCTAATTAGTGACAGCAAAGGAGATAAGAAAAAAAAAAGAATACTCAAGGGGCTACAATATAGTTTAAAATTGCTTTAAAAGGGTCAGTAAACCTAGAAAATAATGCGATATAATTCTTCACAGCCCAGCCCGTTCGCGCCATTACACTCAATGTAGCTCGCTCCTGCTGTCAGACAGAGCAGGAGCGAGCTACATTGAGTGTAATGGCGCGATCAGGCTGTGACTAGACAGCTGGCCAGATGCGCTCAGTGAAAAAAACAGACCCGCTCAGTAGATCACAGTGGGCAGGTCTGAAAAACCCTCTTTTTTAATAAAAATGTAACTGCAATATTATGTCGCATAATGCTAGCACTAATATAATGTTATATTCTACACTATGTGCAGAATTATATAACATTATTTTCTAGGTTTACTGGCCCTTTAAGTATTTATTTTGTATGCAGTATTTTTTTTTATTTTAGATTATTTAATTTATAACACTGTAACTCTGTATACTATATATATATATATATATATATATATATATATATATATATATATATATATATATATATATATAAATCCTGAATAGTGTATTAGACCACATGGTCATCTGTATCTTTGTTTTGCATAACTAATGCTAAGCATGTACACGCGCACAAATACACATATGCATGTGCACGCGCGAACACACACACACAGAGGCCTTTACCTGGCTGAGGTTAAGAGGCTGTTGCTGCTGGAAGGAGTGCCCAGGTGCTCGCTGCTGACGATAGGTGGCCCCTGTAGAGTTCCCAGAGGAATGAGAGGCAGATGCCACAGTGGAAGCAGATGACTTAGGTTTATATGTATGGTGGCTGGTTGTGGTGTCTGAAGAACGAGGGGAAACACAAGATAATATAAAGTAATAGCACACCTTATCTATTCGAATATTCTCAAAATTTACAAATAATTAATTACTTAAAGTGACATGAAAATAAAAATTAAACTTTGATTCTGCTAGAGCAGGGTTCTTCAAACCACGGGTCTGAACATTACTGGGTCGCAACGTGTGTGTGCTGTATGAGAGTGTGTGGTGTGTGTGGTGTGCGCGCATGTTGTAGGAGTGTGTGTGTGTGTGTGGTGTGTGCGCATGTTGTAGGAGAGTGTGTGTGTGTGGTGTGTGCGCATGTTGTAGGAGAGTGTGTGTGTGTGTGTGTGTGGTGTGTGCGCATGTTGTAGGAGAGTGTGTGTGTGTGTGTGTGTGGTGTGTGCGCATGTTGTAGGAGAGTGTGTGTGTGTGTGTGTGTGGTGTGTGCGCATGTTGTAGGAGAGTGTGTGTGTGTGTGTGGTGTGTGCGCATGTTGTAGGAGAGTGTGTGGTGTGTGCGCATGTTGTAGGAGAGTGTGTGGTGTGTGCGCATGTTGTAGGAGAGTGTGTGGTGTGTGCGCATGTTGTAGGAGAGTGTGTGGTGTGTGCATGTTGTAGGAGAGTGTGTGTGTGTGTGTGTGTGTGTGTGTGTGGTGTGTGCATGTTGTAGGACAGTGTGTGTGTGTGTGGTGTGTGCATGTTGTAGGACAGTGTGTGTGTGTGTGTGTGTGGTGTGTGCATGTTGTATGAGAGTGTGTGTGTGGTGTGTGCATGTTGTAGGACAGTGTGTGTGTGGTGTGTGCATGTTGTATGAGAGTGTGTGTGTGGTGTGTGCATGTTGTATGAGAGTGTGTGTGTGGTGTGTGCATGTTGTATGAGAGTGTGTGTGTGGTGTGTGTGTGTTGTATGAGAGTGTGTGTGTGGTGTGTGTGTGTTGTATGAGAGTGTGTGTGTGTGGTGTGTGCATGTTGTATGAGAGTGTGTGTGTGTGGATGTTGTATGAGAGTGTGTGTGTGTGGTGTGTGTGTGTTGTATGAGAGTGTGTGTGTGTGGTGTGTGTGTGTTGTATGAGAGTGTGTGTGTGGTGTGTGCATGTTGTATGAGTGTGTGTGTGTGGTGTGTGTGTGTTGTATGAGAGTGTGTGTGTGTGTGTGTGTGTGTGGTGTGTGCATGTTGTATGAGAGTGTGTGCACAAAGTTTAGTCCCTTTTTCCAAAAATTGTGCCTATCTTGTTATATATTACTTCAGAAATGTTCAGACCAATCATAAAAAGTCATGAAGGTATATGTATATAGGTATATCATTGCACTAGGCCTTCAGAAAAAAAAAAAAGTTTGAAGACCCCTGAACTAATGAATATTATCAAATTTACTTTGTTGTCTTGGTACCCTTTATTGGAAAACATATGTACATATGCTCTGCAGCAATGCACTACTGGGAGCTAGCAGAGGATTGCTGAATACTCCCACTTGCCTATAGTCACTGGCTCACCAGATGTGTTGAGCAAGCTGCCAGTAGTGTACTGCTGCTCTGGAACTCACATTAACTATGAATGTAACTCATTTGCTTGGAAAACACTGAACATAATTAAAGGGATATAAAACCCCCCAAACAAATTTGTGATTCAGACAGAGAATAGCATTTAAAAAACGTTTTCAATTTACTTCTATTATCAAATTTGCTTCGTTCCCATAATATTCTGTATTGAAGAGATACCTAGGTAGGCATCTGGTGCACTACATGGACAGGAAATAGTGGATGGATAACATTCTTGCAAAACTGTTACCATATAGTGCTCCAGAAATGGGCAGGCTCCTAAACATACATTCCTGCTTTTTAACAAAAGATACAAAGAGAACAAAGGAAAATTGATAATAGAAGTAAATTAGAAAGTGGTTTATCCCAGCTCTATCTGAATCATGAAATCCCTTTAGGTGATCTGCCATTAGATTAGACTGCACAATTTAACATAGAAAATATTGCTACATTTTATTAAAAAAATTATAATTATTTTTTAAGATAAGATCAAGAATGTTATCACCATAGACTGGATAAAAATATTTTTTAATATTAATATAAAATTGGTGTTATTTTTAAAAGCCAAAAACAAAACAGCAAAAATCCTAGTAGAATATGGGATAATACTATACATCATGGGAATTATTATCAGGACCAGAAGATACTACTTAATAAACATGCTCAGTTGTACACACAAACACGGGTACTACTGAGTGTGACTGTGTGCCTGTATATATATCTCAAATATTAATTATGAAATAATGAAAGAGAGAAATTACTACCTGGCTGTCGACGCTCGCACTCCAATCGCCCTTCACTTGGTTGGGTCTTCAGAGGTGGAACAATTATGGTGCGTGGGTTAGCAGGGCAGATGTTCTCAGGTGGACACTTGGTCTCTTGGGCTCCACGTCGCTGCCCGTTGGTTGCATAGGGGCTGATATTGCTGGAGGAATCAGAGATGGGAGAATCGTGTACTGTGACACAGCTGATGACGTTTCTTCGTTGTTTGGGGAGGCTGAGGAAAACGTAAAACAGACTGTAAGCTGGGAAGTTTTTCAGTCTTAAATATTATTTAAATCTGAATTATTCAACTCATTATTTAACCACCTGCTTTCTACAGTTGGTGTTTTCTCAAATATATTTCACAGTGTATAAAAGGACATAAAAAAAATAAACAAACATCAATTTTATTAGAGCAGAATCTAAGATCAATTAATTTCTGCCTATATTTTAACCCCCAATGCTAAGGATTTAAATACTAAGTTACACTTGTGCACAACAAACACTCCTGTGTGCCCACCTCCCCCCCAAAAAAAACATACATGCAAATTAACCAAAACAGCAGCAGTGGAGGAACCCAAATCTCCAACTGGCTGAGGTGCATGTATGGATTTTATGATCATGCACCCTTAATGACTTCTGAAACATATTTTAGAAAAATTGATAATGTATTTATATATAAATTCTAAATAAAGGATCATAGGAATACAGACAGACAGACCAGGATTACCAGGTCCTTTTTTAACCTCTTAATTACCATAAAGCTCTGTAATGAGCAGTAGAGCATTGCAGCCGTCTTTAACAGTTAAAGGGACGTTGTACTCCATTTTAATGTGTTCTTATTGGTCAACTTTACCTTTTGCAGTATATTTGTTGGCAAACAGCTATCATTTATTTAGTTATTTGAAATAGTTGTGTTTGCCTGTAGAAAACTGAAAATATTCTATGAAGAAAGACTATGTAAACAAGAGAGAATAGAAGTGATTAATCTTCCAGCAGGGGGTAGAAGACATTTTTGTATATAAAATAGTTATATGTGCCCAGCTATAATTGGCATTTCAATACCTAAATATTGTTTAGACATAGATAACATTAGCAGGTCTGCTTTACCTAAAGGCTCAGCCCATTTTTACGGGCAGGTGCTTAAGAATAACAGGTTTTGGTTTTAATGAACACAAATATCTATTAAAAAAAAACGTTAAGGAACTTTTTCTCATAAATGAGGCTGTGAAAAAAACAGAACGGTATTATCAACTCCCTTACAGTATGTGTTTTTCATTTAAAAAAAAAAAAAAATCCCCTAAAATGGATGGTCACAGAGGAAGAATCCTTTGCTCAAGAAGAAATCGTAAAAAAATGGTACTGTTGCCTTAATAAAGACTAACAACTGGCGTGTTGTTTTGGCTGTCCCTGGTAAGGGAGACAGGATGCGGGTGAGTGGGGGGAGGTGCATCCCTCTGCAATACAGGCTGATTTCCATGACAGCACAAGGCTGAGTGTGACAAAAAGAAAATAGCTGCTATGTTTCAGTGATTGCATTATGTTGTTATGGCAACTGAAGTTTTTAGAGTGATGGAAAGGAATGGATCTCGCATAAAGGAACAAGGTAATCAGACTGCAGCCAGGAGAAACAAACACGGCTATATATCAGGGGGGGGGGGGGGGGGGGAGGCAAAGACAGAAGGACAGAGTAATATAAGAGAACAAGGGGAAGGTCAAGAGGTAGATGAAAGAAAAAACTGAAGAAAAGGAATTTTAATAAATAATGAAGAATGTAAGGACAAAGCAAAGAGGGCAGCACTAACAGATGGCTTAAAGGGATAGGAAAGTCAGAATTAAACTAGCATGATTCAGACAGAGCATGTCATTTTAAGAGACTTTTAAATTCACTTCTATTTACAAATGTGCTTCGTTCTCTTAGTATCCCTTGTTAAAAAATGAATACGCACATATCATACACTAGTGGGAGCTGCTGCTAATTGGTGCCCGTGTTCTAAAGTTAGTTGTCTACTGCGTAGGAATGTGACTACCGCGTCACTTCCGGTGACTTTAATCAGCTGCTGGAGGTTTGTGGCACTCACTGCTCATGCGCTAGAGGCCCAACCTCCTACAAACAGCTGTTTCAGGCAGAATAGCTGACAACTTACTTGAGAACATCTGTGTTGTAAAGTAAGTTGTGTACCGTGTAGGAATTGGCGCCTGATCGTTCTGTCCTTCTCCCCATAACATAGATTTTATTTTGCAATACTTTTGAAATAGTTTTTACTTGCTGTATTTATTTCTTTTTTTGCCGTTCTATACCTTTATAGCAATATCGCAAATTATTTTTAGATATTGCTATAAAAGGTATAGAACGGCGAAAATACAAGATTGCAAAATAAAATCTGTGTTATGGAGAGGACAGAGAGCGATCGGGCGGTAATTCCTACGCGGTACACAACTTACTTTAGAACACCGGTGTTCTAAAGTAAGTTGTCAGCTATTCTGCCTTAAACAGCTGTGTGTAGGAGGTTGGGCCTCCAGTGAGCGCTTTTTATTGTGCCTTAAACATGCGCAGAGAGCGCCACAACCCTCCAGCAGCTGACTACACGTCACCGGAAGTGACGCGGTAGTGAAATTCCAATGGTAGACAACTTAATTTAAGACACCTGCACACATTTGTCTCTTGTGATTGCCTAAATAGATATTTTCAGCTTCCTGTCAGTAGTGCAATGCTGTCCCTTCAGCAATGGATAACAAGAGAATGAAGGAAATTTGATAATAGAATTAAATTGGAAAGTTGTTTCAAATTGTATGTTCTATCTGAATCACACAAAAAAATTTGGGGGTTTACTATCCCTTTAAAGGGACAGTCTACTTGAAAAGGTTTATGGACATGAAAGCCAAAATTAAATTTTCATAATTCAGAAAATTTAGGACACTTTTACATTCACTTCTATTCTCAAATTTACTTTGTTTTCTTGGTATTCTATGTTGAAAATCATATGTACTGCAGTAGTAATGCTTTACTAGGAGCTAGCTAATGATTGGTAGCTATACACATATGCCTCTTGCCGTTGGCTCACCAGATGTGTTTAGCTCGACCCTAGTAGTGCACTACTACTCTGGAGCATATTTTAACTGTTTGTTGCAAGGGTTAAAAAATGTTCTATGCAAAGCAATGGTAGAATAATAAATGTTCTAACATATGAGTGCATTTTCTTTATGCACATGTATCCCCCCTTTAAACAAGCTGGTGGTATTACATTTTCAATAACCTTAAATAAATAGTGCTATGTGGTCTCTCCTCTAAATCTCCAGCATGTAAACCTCCTTCCCCCTGAATGGCTGACATTACAAATTTGGCATACAACAAATAAATACAATAAATAATACCAACCCAGTATGAAAACCATTTTTTTAAAGTGCTGAATAGATTCACTTTTGTAAATTGTGCATTTTGTTTTTTTACTATTTGGTCTTCTAAATAAACAAATCTGTTTATGTCCCTTTAATAGAAAAAAAGAAGGAATTATGGGCCTGGACTTCATCTCCACAAAGAGATTTAGACCATGATAAAAATTAAGCCGATTTGCCCAGTGCTTTATGATATGACTGATTCTCAGAATATGCCAGCAATGTTATACAGTTCTGTATCATAAATCTTTAGTGTCACAAGCCCTGAACAGGATAATGTCGATTCAATAAAGTGCCATATACATTTCACTAAAAAGGGAAAAAAAAGCGTAAAAATAACAATCATTTTACTTTAATATAAAAAAATAAAAAAACTTTAAAATAACAGTTTATGTATGTATAAGGACACAAGCCCCATGCCTAGGTAGGTAAATATTAAGTCCCCATGCCCTTGTATGGGGACAGAAATCCTGTTGCAGGGATTACATTTCATAATAGAAATACATTGGAAACTCTTTTAAAATGGAATGCTCTGTCTGAATCACAAAATATTTTTTGGGGGTTTCATATCCCTTTAAAGGGTCATTAAACACTAAATGGATGCTTGATAGATTGATGCATTCAAAAAAAAGAATAGTCGGAGAATAACATGTTGATGTATTTTTTAAAGTTTTATTAGCTGTTAAAATATTGACAAAATATGTGTAAAGTTTTAGTGTCTATAAAACAATGGGAGCTGCCATGTTGTAACTTAGATTACCTTCTCTGCTGTGGCCAATTAGGGACAGTTATAAATAGGTCACTAGAGTGTGCAGCCAATGACTGTGTGAAATATAACAGTGTTCTGCACTTCCATTTCTAACAGGAACTGTACAGCTCACAATTTCAGAATGGAATTACAGGAAAAGGAGGCAAAATAAATAATGAAAGTATATTGCAGACTTTTTATATATACAGTGTGTATATATATATATATATATATATATATATATATATATATATATATAATTCATTTTATATTACCATCTCAAAGTGTTTAATGTCCCTTTAAGGAAGTTAGCTATGCAATCCTACAAGATTCATGGTAAAAGCTCATGAGATTATCTTGAAATTCCACAGCAAATCAAAAAGTAGCAACTCAACGCTGATGATGCGGATTGGCTGAATTTCTCTTTTTACCATTCAGATGAAAGTTAAAGTCAATGAAAAATTACTCTGATAAGCGGATCCAAGTTTAAAATAAAGAAAATCCCAGGTTTACACATAAACATCTTTCTTTTTCATAGTTGCATCATGGATACATAAGAATTTATGTTGAGCAACATCTGTCTTTCAAACACTTAATTTTAATACTTTTGTTTTTATTTAATCTCTGATCATAATATATTTTTCTCCCACTCAGGTAATGTTTGCAATGAGATTTTGATTACAGCTCTGTATATACCTGACCAGAACCTGTCATAAAATGACTAAAGCAAATTCAAACAAGTAGTTTTATTTTCTACAGTTTGTAAATGGATGCATTTTTTGTGTAATTAATAATAAGAAAAAAATTAAAATGATAATGAAGCCTACTTAGCAAAACTAAGGTGTAGACATAGGACCCGATTATCTAAAGGTCTCCGGACTGGTGAGATTCTATAAGAATAGGTGGAATTATCAAAAGCCACCCTTAACACTAAAAAAAACTAGTGTCTCGCTAAGTGGCGTATACTGCATTTTCGTATCGGAAAAAAAGTTCACAATGAAAATCATATAACTAAAAATCATACAAAAATAATACATACGCAGGAGAAAAAAATAGTTATTAAGGTGCATCAAAAATCGTAACGAAATTGTTCACCAAAAACATAAAGTTTGTACGTAAATTACACACAAATAAGGGATATTAAATTGTAATCTTAAGTACACTGGATGTGCAAAAAACACATAGAAATTCGTGTATTTTTCTAAGCATTTACACTCTACTAGATAAACAGGAAGTCAGTTTCTGCCCATGCTCAGAAGAGGCAGAGTGCAACTTAAGTTCCCAGCAAGTCTGCTCCCTTATCTAGCTGTAGACTGACTACACTGATCAATTATAAGTGCTCATTTTGCAAGAAAACAAGTAAGTTATTTGCTCCTTTTTTACTTTTATTTAACAACTGTTGTTACTAAAGTAGCATTGTTTAATATCCCTTTAACTTATGGTATTGGCACATCCCTGTATTTTTATCAAGCCCTGCAATAAAAATAGTATAAGTTTTGCTACAATACCAATATTTCAATAGAATACCATAAATTCTTTACTAAACAAATTTGTTACATTAATCTCACAAGTATGGTGCTGCTGTATCAGTTATGTAGTAAAGGTTTGCACCAATCAGCTTCTGTAATAGAAATCTTATTTGTGAATCTCATTTGCATGTCATTACTCAGAATACGAAACTACAGAGGAAACAGAGTTCTGAGGAGATTTCTGAGAAAACTGTTCTCCTGTCTTGTCTGGGTATATAAATGTGAACATGGAGAGATCTCTTTAATTCCTACAAAATAAGAAAGGAAGATATCTAAAATAACTGAAGATCCAGTTTGGGATCTTGAAAACTACTAATGTCACTGCGCAAACCCTGCGTTCTCCCAGGACTTATTCAATGGGCACACTACCTGCCTGAATTTACCAACTACCTGAATAAAAGTAAAGCCAATGTTCAGCTAATATCAACTAATATTACCTTTTCAATATTTTATTAGCATTTTTAAATTTATATTAAATTATGAAAACCATTTGTGGTGTTGAAATATTTAAAAGGGACAGGAAACGCATTTTCTTCCAAGATTCAGATAGATAATGCAATTTTAAACAATTTACTTCTATCATATAATTTGCTTCAAACTCTTGGTATCCTTTGTTAAAAGCATACCTAGGTTGGCTCAGAAGCAGCAATGCTCTACTGGGAGCTAGCTGCTGATGTGTGGCTGCACATATATACCACTTGGCTATCTACCAGTAGTGCATTGCTGCTCCTTCAACAAAAGATACCAACAGAATAAAGCAAAAATAGATAATAGAAAATCTGAAAGTTGTATAAAATTGTATGCTCTAAATGAAACATTCAAGAAGAAAAATGTTGCTTAAGGAAACTGACATGCTGAGAACTTAAGTTGCAATCTGTGCTCTTCTAAGCTTGGGCAAGAAACGGACTTCCTGCTTCCCTAGCATTCACTAAATGTATGCCATCAAGCTATATAGTCCTTCCTGTAGAGAAGTCAGCCCCCTTGTGGGGCTGGGCAGGAAGAAATGGGCACTGAACATTTTAAGTTAAAAATAAATAAATGGTAAAATTAATTTAAAATAATTACACATTGCAATTATTTGTATTAAGTATAACCAACTGCTTAGTCTTTTTTTATTACAACAATGAAACAGATTGGTTTGTATTATTTTAAATGCATGTATTTTTTCCATTACTGAACCTAGTTTACTACATGTTATTTTTCCACAAATGGGTTAAATACACAGGTAAAATCCAACTAGGGAACTGCCATCACTGGAGCTCCTTGGCAGGACACGGCCGGTGACTGGTGGCTATGAGTGATAGCCACTCTTGATTAATTAAACAACTTTATTCTGCTATAGAGTCACCATGCTTGTGTCTTAGGGGCAAGACTATTTGTTAAAACGGTGTAGGGTTAAAGCATATAAAGCTAGGATCTCATTAAAAAATAATGTCTTTAATGATTTAGAACATAACATTTTTGTATTATAATGTCCCATTAGATTTTCATACAGTGCAGTAAAGTAGAAGCTTTTGAAATAAAGATCTGTTCCTGAACTTTTTCAATATCATCATACAAGTTGCCACTGATGACATCATAATGACATCATAAGAAATATATTACATTTTCTATGATGTCACAACACCATTAATATCTCTGAGAGCACAAGTTACCCATAATGTGTCATTTTGGACATCCCCATCTAGCACCATTACAGAGCTAAACATCTCTGTATTACAAATCCACTCCATTGCAATTTATACTTGAATCCATACCTATCCAACTAAGCCCCCAGAAAAGTCAGAATAATGGCCTACATTATAGAGAAAAAAATATTTATTAAAAAAAAGGCTTCTTAACAAAACAAAAGCCCTTTCGTTCTAACCAAAATTATTACTAGACAGTCCTATTATTTTTCTAAGTCCGTTCTGTACAGGAGGTAATAATGCTTATTATATTTTAGTTGTAATTAGATGTCGGAGTTGTTTTATTTTTGTTTGGGTTTTTTGCATGGATGCTGTACCTTTTATTTCAGTTATGTTAGGAAGAGATTCCCCTGGAAAGATAAAAACTTACCTGGGAGCGGCGTGTTTCTGTTCCTCTTCCTCCTCATCTGTATCGCTGCTGATAGTGATGACACTCACCGCTGGGCTGGGTGTGTCAGGAATGACTATGGTTTGGCGCTGCCGTTCTCTTGATCCTCCTACAGCGCTCTCTCCCCAGCCACAGGTAATGGAAGGAACACAGGGGGCGGAGTTTTGAGGTATGGAACAGCGAGGGGGGGTGTTCTCTTTCACCCGCTTAGATCTCTGAGGGGAACTGAGAGACTGAGAAGAAGAAACCTCATAGGCAGAGACATTCCTAGAGGACAGAAAGGAAAAAAATGCAACCGAATTAAACTCAGTCCTATCAGACTCTATTCAATTTATCACCAAAACATACATTACAAGACATTGACTATGTCCGATATTAACAGGTTGGCTATTGCTATGGTTTTAATGTGAACACGACAATCTCCATCTGCCAATCGTGAATGATTAGTCCTGGTTTTACGTAAAACTCACAAGAAATCTATAGACAGTGTCAATCATATATCACTTCACACCCACAATCCAATAACATGATTAGGACAATGACACCCTTCGAATCTATTTGCCATAAAAGCACCCCAACCAGACACGCTCTATCTCTTACACACTCCCTCCTATCACAACAACCGCACGGAGCTCTACCATATTACATAGACAGATGGAACACTGAATTGGGAATAGAAATTACTTACACAGATGCCTTGCAAATTTTCACAAATATTAAAAAAACCTCAATCTCCTGCAAATTCGTTGAGCTTAATTTAAAAATACTTCAAAGATGGTACCTAACACCAGAACGATGTAAAAAAATATATAAACTTAAATCAGCTCAATGCTGGAGATGTGGATCTGAAGAGTGCCACATGTCCCACATATGGTGGCAATGCAGTAAATTAATACCTATTTGGAACGAGGTAGCGCAGGAATCTAGTAAAATACTAGGAATACCCACTCCCTTAGACCCTTGCTTATGGCTCTTTAACAAGACCCCGGGAAAACTTTCTACTCCGTTAAAAAAACTATTTCATATCCTGAGCAATAGTTTTAAAATTCTGATTGCAAGAAACTGGAAATCAGATAAGACCCCCTCCCTGGCACACTGGCTTGCAGAGTGCCATCGCACTATATCTATGGAAGAATACTTTTACATGAAAAATAAAACTTTAGACTTATACGCCCAGATGCTCCTTGTGTGGGAAACCTACATACACTCCTCTTCTGAATGAAAAGGAGAAAAAAAAAAAAAAAAAAAAAACTCAGAAAGCAAAGCTAGAAACACATGCAGGCCTGGACGGTACACTTTATTGTACAATGACTCCTCCTCTCAACATTGATAATTATTGTAACATTACCTGAACTTCCCTCCCCCTTCCCACCCCCCCTATCCACACCCCCTCAAAAGTAAGACGCAAAATGATTCAAGACTGTAATTGATTTTATTTTGGATGTTTATTTCTATGTAAAAATTTGAATCTCAATAAACTTTTGAAACAAAAAAAAAAACTCACAAGAAAATATGGGATGATCTGGCCACAATGTAAACAAGCTTTTCTCAATGATTTTTTAATGCTTTCACCCAAACTTGTTCTCTTTGACAATGAGATGTAATGAGAAATCTTCTGTTATCCATTAGAAAGTTAAATATGTCAATTATTTGGCACAAAAAAGTGACATTACTACAGCAGTATGATTTGTGTACTTCCTGCTAATGCTTATTTGCTGATAGGTCTAATGAGTGTGTGTAGGAAGCAGTCATCAGCCAATCAGCATTAGTAGGAAATACACACATAATACTGCTCTATTAGTTGTAATTGAAACATATTTGAATTCATATTTATTCAACATGTAAACACATACATAGAAAGGCCAGCACTCACTTGCATGCACACAGCTAGATTATAGGTTTATTCCCCTTCCTCATTAGAGCTACTGTAAAATGTAACTTAATAAACTGCCTTTAAGTTAACTTTATTCAGGGAAAACCAAATAAAAAAAAAAAAAGTATGTTCTTTTGGCATACACCAATCAGCATTTGAGTAAATTTCCAGATCACCCTCAGGTAAAGTATGTCCAAGGTGCCAGTCTAGAATAAAATAAAGGTGTTCAAGGATAAAGCTTGTAGTAATATGATTATTAACAACAACAAACATAATCAGGACTCAAATTATCTTTAACATTGAGTGAACTAGTAACCTTTCTCCCTCTAGGATAGTAAACGTTTAACCCCTGACTAGTAAACTATAGTGATATATTTACCCCCCTGATAATGATAATAATAATGTTACTAAACTAAGCCAAATGGTATGCTGGGGCCAAATAGTCAAGTTTATATTTCATTTGTCTTCCATTTTAAGTGAAAAACAACCAACATTCAAATTTAAAGGAAATGCATGAGGTATATCCTGACATTTATACTCACTGGATGTTACAGAACTCTCACAAGTTTGTTAGTACAAAAAGGCTCAATGAGAAGGACAAGAAAAATAGGTTTATTCAGCACATTTATTTCTACCACAATTGTTTTTTTGCTTTTTTTTAATGAGCTGTCAAAATAGGGGGGAAATGTTGCCAGTGTTTCTTAAAGGCCATTTCTCTAGTATCCTCCACACCCCCAAAGGTCCGTAAGCATACCTTGTTGAAGAGTGGTGCGGCTTCTTGCGTGAGGAGGAGCTGGTTGGCTGCTGCCTCATAACATGAGCCACACCCACATTCAGAGGCTGTGCAGAGGGCAGCGTTACGTGACCAGCAAGGAGCGCAGGTTGTTGCATGATTGGATTGTAATGGGTGCTATGAGCATGCGAGTTCCTGGGTAGAAAGAGGTCAGCAATTTAAAAATATATACATAAATATAAAAAAGGACATTAGATGACTTTACATAAATATCACTGAAATTATAGAGGGAATATGACATATTATCAAATAATTAAATTCACTACTGGAATTACATATGACATCGATGAAATCACTTATGGCAATAAAACGGAGAATGTTATAATTTGTCACCTTGCATAACTATATCTAAAAACAGTAGCGATTAAGCATTTACTATAATCAAGTATTACCGTTTGCCTCTGCTTATTCTCTTGCTGCAACTGTAATACTAAAAGCAGTAATAATGCAAAAGGTCAGACAGACTCACCTCCAGTCAGTCAGCTGTTGAGTGCCCGTCATGCTCTCTGGAATCACAGTGGCATGCTGGACTGAGGTATGAGCAGTTACACCGGCCAGCTGCTGCCAAGCCGGGGGAAGCAGGATTTGCTGGGTGCCGCTAGGCCAGGCCTGCTGTGGGAAGAAAATACTGCAGCAACTGATCTCAAGTAGCAACACATTTTACAAATATTTTATAACCAGGTTTAAATCTGTAATTCTCTAGGCACGGGTTAGTCTGACAACCCAAAGACATTCATATGTTTATCATTGGAATTTATTTAGATTGTAAGCTCCTCAGGACAAGAAACCTGCGTTCTCTCTCTTCTTTTCCCACTAGAATACAATTGATTCCTGATAATTTGTACAATGAAACTGTAAAGTGCTGTGTCCATTCACAGGAGCTATACACATAAACATACAAATGTGTAATTGATCAATATATTAGGTAGATGTATCATTTTTGTGACCGATAAAATATTAAGAGGATTTATAGTTAATCTATATACAGTCATATGCAAAAGTTTAGGCACCCCTGACAATTTCAATGATTTTCATTTATAAATAATTGGGTGTTTGGATCAGCAATTTCATCTATTGATCTATCAAATAACTGAAGGACAATATACAATATTTCAGTAGTGAAATGAGGTTTATTGGATTAACAGAAAATGTGCAATTTGCATCAAAACAAAATTAGACAGGTGCATAAATTTGGGCACCCTTGTCATTTTGTTGATTTGAATACCTGTAACTACCTAGCACGGATTTATTGGAACACACAATTTGTTTGGTGAGCCCATTAAGCCTTGAACTTCATAGACCGGTGCATCCAATCATGAGAAAAAGGTATTTAAGGTGGTCAATTGCAAGTTGTTGTTCTCTTTGACTCTCCTCTGAAGAGTGGCAACATGGGGACCTTAAAACAACTCTCAAATGACCTGAAAACAAAGATTGTTCAACATTATGGTTTAGGGGAAGGCTACAAAAAGCTACCACAGAGATTTAAGCTGTCAGTGTCCACTGTGAGGAACATAGTGAGGAAATGGAAAACCACAGGCACAGTTTTTGTTAAGGCCAGAAGTGGCAGGCCAAGTAAAATATCGGAGAGGCAAAGGATGGTGAGAACAGTCAAAATCAGCCCACAGACCACCTTCAAAGACCTACAACATCATCTTGCTGCAGATGGTGTCACTGTGCATTGTTCAACAATTCAGCACACTTTGCACAAGGAAAAGCTGTATGGAGTGATACCACGCCACAAACAGAGTCGCTTGAGGTATGCAAACGCACTTTTGGAAAAGCCAGTTTAATTTTGGAAGAAGGTGCTGTGGACTGATGAAACAAAGTTTGAGTTATTTGGTCATAACAAGGGGCGTTATGCATGGCGGCAAAAGAACAGAGTGTTCCAAGACAAACACTTACTACCCACAGTAAAATTTGGTGGATGTTCCATCATGCTGTGTGGCCAGTGCCGGTACTGGGAATCTTGTTATAGTTGAGGGTCGCATAGATTCCACTCAGTATCAGTAGATACTTGAGAATAATGTTGAGGAATCAGTCACAAAGTTGAAGTTATGCCGGGGCTAGATATTTAAAAAAGACAACGACCCAAAACACTGTTTAAAATCTACTCTGGCAGAGGAACAAGTACAATGTCCTGGAATAGCCATCCCAGTCCCCAGACCTGAATATCATTGAAAATCTGTGGGGTGATTTGAAGCGGCTGTCCATGCTCGGCAACCATTAAACCTAACTGAACTGGAAAAGTTTTGCAAGGAGGAATGGTCCAAAATACCTTCATCCAGAATCCAGACACTCATTACAGGCTATAGGAAGTGTCTAGAGGCTGTTATTTCTGCTAAAGGAGGCTTTACTAAATATTGATGAAATATTTGTGTTGGGATACCCACATTTATGCACCTGTCTAATTTCGTTTTGATGCATATTGCACATTTTCTGTTAATCCAATAAACCTCATTTTACTACTGAAATATTACTGTGTCCTTCAGTTATTTGATAGATCAAAATAAAATTGCTGATCCAAACACCAAATTATTTATAAATGAAAATCATGGAAATTGTCTGGGGTGCCTAAACTTTTGCATACGACTGTATAGCCATATACATACAATATGTTTATAGATCTATATACACATAAAAGTTATAACGGTATATAGATCATTTATAACACCTCTAAACAGATTATGAGGTATTTACAGTTTATCAAGCACAAACAAGCAATCTGATCTAAACTATATGTTCATGAGATCTATAACGTATCTGCATTATACTAATTTGTGTCTCACTGTATGAAATAGATATAAACATAAATATACTCAGTATCATAATGCAGTTTGGTTGTACTAGCACACATTGAAAAAGATCATCATATAGACAGTACTAGCAGGTAAATATCTGAAGCTATGGGTCGGATTCATGGCCATGAGTAAACATCCAGTTCTACTAAAAAAAAAAGTCTCTTAACAAGAAGTGTCTATAGAGCACTGCCCTAGGCAGCTAGCTACATGACTTAACCAGAGATTTATCCCCAGTTAGATTCTGTTCACCTAGTGTGAGCATAACGTCATAGTTCTTCTGACTACAAAAACATCTATAGCCATATCCATCGCCCCATGGTAATCATTTACCTGTGTCAGGAGTCCTGACTGAATCTGCAAGGCCTGAGCACCAGCTGTTTGAGTGACAAGTGGTACTGTGTTTTCCATGCGTACAGAGTACCCGCCATGTTTGGAAGGAGAGGTTTGAAGACCTGAAAAGGAAGAGTCATATAATCAAATAATGCAACTTTAAAACCACACCCCTTTCCACCAACAAATGCTTGAAAATCATATCTTTTAAAATAACATAATGACTATACATCCGAGGAAGCTTTATATCCTTTCCCCATCTCTGCTTTTAGGTTCTTTTATGTATCTACGACTAACCATGAAGATGACCATTCTACCAAATGAATAATACTGAATATAAGACCTAAAACTAACCATGAAGATGGATGACCGTTCTACCAAATGAATACTACTAAACATAAGACCTTCGACTAACCATGAAGATGACCATTCTACCAAATGAATGGTACTAAATATAAGACCTTCGACTAACCATCAAGATAGATGCCCATTCTACCAAATGAATAATACTGAATATAAGATCTAAAACTAACCATGAAGATGTCCATTCTACCAAATGAATAATATTGAAAATAAGACCTACAACTAAATGAAGATGGATGCCTATTCTACCAAATGAATAATACTAAACAAAAGACTTACGACTAACCATAAAGATGGATGCCCATTCCACCGAATTAATAATACTAAACATAAGACCTACGACTAACCATGAAGATGGATGCCCATTCTACCAAATAAATAATATTGAATATAAGACCTACGACTAACCATGAAGATGGATGCCCATTCTACCAAACTAATAATACTAACCATAAGACCTAAAACTAACAATGAAGATGGATGCGCATTCTACCAAATGAATAATACTAAACAGAAGACATACGACTAATCAAGAAGATGGATGACCATTCTACCAAATTAATAATACTAACCATAAGACCTAAAACTAACAATGAAGATGGATGCGCATTCTACCAAATGAATAATACTAAACAGAAGACATACGACTAATCAAGAAGATGGATGACCATTCTACCAAATGAATAATATTGAATACAAGACCTACCTTGGAAGGTCGGCGGGCACACAATAAGAGCCTGTTGGAAGGGGTCAGGCCTGGCACAGATTTGTGCAGCACCAGTTTGCAGAGGCATACTCCTCTGAGCAACGGCAGCCATGGATGCAGCAGAAGGCTGAAAGAAAAAAAAAAGAAAACCAGCAAAATTTAATACGCTAGTAACAATAATAGATTAGGCAGCAGGAGGAAACATTATCTAAATGGGGAAATGGACAACTGAACAATTTACAAACACTGTATTTTGAAGTCGACTTTGCACTTATATTGATCTTCCTGATGATTCTAGATATTTTGAGTTTTTACCATGAACCAACAGAGCTTATCAACCTTGGAACATATGAGCTACTCAAAAAACAAGTTTTAGTTTACGCCACAGTAATAAAATTTCCATTGCGTTTGCCCAAAGATCTCTTATGAAGCAAGGGTATGATTGTTTCAAGAGATAAAAGCCTCTACACAATTTCTAGTTTATTTTATAAGTAATTACATTTTTACAAATAAAATGATTAATTTAAACATAAAGAAAGGCCCCATGCTGGTCCTGTTGCCAATGCAGAAACCACTTCTCCTTGTAGCATTTGCCACCAAAAAGTGCACTTTTTGTCGTCAGTACATCAATCCACTCTGGGTTACAAGCGGGGGGCAAGATTTGTGTGACCAGGGCAAACAAAGAGGCAGCAGGAAAGAAAAAGCTTAGCAAAAGTAGGAACCCCTTTGTCCAGAATCCTTATTTATAAAAATAATAAGAAAAAAAAAGAAGAAAAAAAAAGGAATATGCAACATAAAGGACTGAGCACTTAAGAATAATTATTTCTAAGGATGTATATTTTTATGTTTAGTCAATAGCCTGAATGAATGTTTATTTAAATTAATATTTTTTACACATTTTCGTGTATAGTACCGTTTTTAGAAATACAAGTTTTTCTTTACAAAGTAAGTCTAGGGATGTCACAAGTTCACCATTTGCAATGCTTAAAGGGACAGTCTACACCAGAATTTTTATTGTTTTAATAGATAGATAATCCCTTTATTACCCATTCCCCAGTTTTGCATAACTAACACAGTTATAATAATATACTTTTAACCTCTGTGATTATCTTGTATCTAAGCCTCTGCAGACTGCCCCTTTATTTCAGTTCTTTTGACAGACTTGCAGTCTAGCCAATCAGTGCCTGCTCCCAGATAACTTCACGTGCACAAGCACATTGTTATCTATATGAAATATGTGAACCAACACCCTCTAGTGGTGAAAAACTGTTCAAATGCATTCTGAAAAGAGGTGGCCTTCAAGGTCTAAGAAATTAGCATATGAACCTCCTAGGTTAAGCTTTCAACTAAGAAAACCAAGAGAACAAAGCAAAATTGGTGATAAAAGTAAATTGGAAAATTGTTTAAAATTACATGCTCCCTTTAAAAGTGCTTTTCCAGCTATAACAATACTTTAAAATTAAAGAATAATAATAAAAAATTAAATCCCCAAATTTTCTGTTGTGATTCAGGCAGATCATACAATGACAAAACAGTTTACAATTTACTTCCGTTAGCAAATTTGCTTCATTCTCATGATATTCTGTGTTGAAGAGATACCTAGGTACATGTCTGGGGCACTACACGACAGGAAATAGCGCTGCCGTCTATCTAGTGATCTTGCAAATGGATAACATTCTTGCAAAACTGCTGCCATATAGTGCTCCAGACACGTGCACTCTCCTGAGCTTACGTCCCTGCTTTTCGACAAAGGATACCAAAAGAACAAGGTAAATTTGATAATAGAAGTAAAATTGCACGCTTTATCTAAATGATGAAATAAAAAAATATGGGTTTTATGTCCCTTTCACTAACTAGGTCTTGCAAATTTTATCCTGCATTTGCTAAGCTTGTAAACTCTTCTTGAGATATAAAACAAACATCTTAATTGTGAATAAAATAAATACTTTTTTTTGTTAGGAGTCTTTAGCAGTGCAGGGTGAGGCCAAGCTAAACCTGGCATCTTCCTATAAGAAGATACGTTTCATACGGTGCTGTAATCTGGCCAGGGGAAGCATCTTCAGTCCCATTTGTTAACAAATTAAAGGGACATTAAACCCAAATTTTTTCTTTGATGATTAAGAAACATGCAATTTAAAACGACTTTCTAATTTATTTCTATTTTCTAATTTGCTTCATTCTCTTGATATCCTTTTGTGAAAGCATATCTAGATAGGCTCAGAAGCTGCTGATTGGTAACTGGACATAGATGCCTCGTGTGATTGGATCACCCATGTGCATTGCTATTTCTTCAACAAAGAATATCTAAAGAATGAAGCAAATTACATAATAGAAGTAAATTGGAATTGTATCATCTGACTAATGAAAGAAAAAAATTAGGTTTAATGTCACTTTAAAAAAGCCTCTTGAAAGGTCTGTGCTGCTAGCTAGCAGACCCAGAATGCACCACTACATCAGCCTCTGAAAGGTCTGTGCCACTAGCTAGCAGACCCAGAATGCACCACTACATCAGCCTCTGAAAGGTCTGTGCCACTAGCTAGCAGACCCAGAATGCACCACTACATCAGCCTCTGAAAGGTCTGTGCCACTAGCTAGCAGACCCAGAATGCACCACTACATCAGCCTCTGAAAGGTCTGTGCCACTAGCTAGCAGACCCAGAATGCACCACTACATCAGCCTCTGAAAGGTCTGTGCTGCTAGCTAGCAGACCCAGAATGCACCACTACATCAGCCTCTGAAAGGTCTGTGCCACTAGCTAGCAGACCCAGAATGCTCCACTACATCAGCCTCTGAAAGGTCTGTGCCGCTAGCTAGCAGACCCAGAATGCACCACTACATCAGCCTCTGAAAGGTCTGTGCCGCTAGCTAGCAGACCCAGAATGCACCACTACATCAGCCTCTGAAAGGTCTGTACCGCTAGCATGCAGACACAGAATGCACCACTACATCAGCCTCTGAAAGGTCTGTGCTGCTAGCTAACAGACCCAGAATGCACCATTACATCAGCCTCTGAAAGGTCTGTGCTGCTAGCTTGCAGACCCAGAATGCACCATTACATCAGCCTCTGAAAGGTCTGTGCTGCTAGCTTGCAGACCCAGAATGCTCCACTACATCAGCCTCTGAAAGGTCTGTGCTGCTAGCTAGCAGACCCAGAATGCACCATTACATCAGCCTCTGAATAGTCTGTGCTGCTAGCTTGCAGACCCAGAATGCACCATTACATCAGCCTCTGAAAGGTCTGTGCTGCTAGCTTGCAGACCCAGAATGCACCATTACATCAGCCTCTGAAAGGTCTGTGCCGCTAGCTAGCAGACCCAGAATGCACCATTACATCAGCCTCTGAAAGGTCTGTGCTGCTAGCTAGCAGACCCAGAATGCACCATTACATCAGCCTCTGAAAGGTCTGTGCTGCTAGCTTGCAGACCCAGAATGCTCCACTACATCAGCCTCTGAATAGTCTGTGCTGCTAGCTTGCAGACCCAGAATGCACCACTACATCAGCCTCTGAATAGTCTGTGCTGCTAGCTTGCAGACCCAGAATGCACCACTACATCAGCCTCTGAAAGGTCTGTGCTGCTAGCTAGCAGACCCAGAATGCACCATTACATCAGCCTCTGAATAGTCTGTGCTGCTAGCTTGCAGACCCAGAATGCACCATTACATCAGCCTCTGAAAGGTCTGTGCTGCTAGCTTGCAGACCCAGAATGCACCATTACATCAGCCTCTGAAAGGTCTGTGCCACTAGCTAGCAGACCCAGAATGCACCATTACATCAGCCTCTGAAAGGTCTGTGCTGCTAGCTAGCAGACCCAGAATGCACCATTACATCAGCCTCTGAAAGGTCTGTGCTGCTAGCTTGCAGACCCAGAATGCACCACTACATCAGCCTTTGAATAGTCTGTGCTGCTAGCTTGCAGACCCAGAATGCACCACTACATCAGCCTCTGAATAGTCTGTGCTGCTAGCTTGCAGACCCAGAATGCACCACTACATCAGCCTCTGAAAGGTCTGTGCTGCTAGCTAGCAGACCCAGAATGCACCATTACATCAGCCTCTGAATAGTCTGTGCTGCTAGCTTGCAGACCCAGAATGCACCATTACATCAGCCTCTGAAAGGTCTGTGCTGCTAGCTAGCAGACCCAGAATGCACCATTACATCAGCCTCTGAATAGTCTGTGCTGCTAGCTTGCAGACCCAGAATGCACCATTACATCAGCCTCTGAAAGGTCTGTGCTGCTAGCTAGCAGACCCAGAATGCACCATTACATCAGCCTCTGAATAGTCTGTGCTGCTAGCTTGCAGACCCAGAATGCACCATTACATCAGCCTCTGAAAGGTCTGTGCTGCTAGCTTGCAGACCCAGAATGCACCATTACATCAGCCTCTGAAAGGTCTGTGCCACTAGCTAGCAGACCCAGAATGCACCATTACATCAGCCTCTGAAAGGTCTGTGCTGCTAGCTAGCAGACCCAGAATGCACCATTACATCAGCCTCTGAAAGGTCTGTGCTGCTAGCTTGCAGACCCAGAATGCTCCACTACATCAGCCTCTGAATAGTCTGTGCTGCTAGCTTGCAGACCCAGAATGCACCACTACATCAGCCTCTGAATAGTCTGTGCTGCTAGCTTGCAGACCCAGAATGCACCACTACATCAGCCTCTGAATAGTCTGTGCTGCTAGCTTGCAGACCCAGAATGCACCACTACATCAGCCTCTGAATAGTCTGTGCTGCTAGCTTGCAGACCCAGAATGCTCCACTACATCAACCTCTGAAAGGTCTGTGCCGCTAGCTAGCAGACCCAGAATGCACCACTACATCAGCCTCTGAAAGGTCTGTGCCGCTAGCTAGCAGACCCAGAATGCTCCACTACATCAGCTTCTGAAAGGTCTGTGCCGCTAGCTAGCAGACCCAGAATGCACCACTACATCAGCCTCTGAAAGGTCTGTGCCGCTAGCTAGCAGACCCAGAATGCACCACTACATCTAGGCCAGTGAGACATCAGCCTGGGAACGCTGAACATGCATTATAAAGGAAAGCTCAGGAATGTGGTAAATGTTGTCTGCTCACATTTCCAGTCAGCCTAATTCTTCAGCTGTGACCTTTCCCCAGTCCCAAGAGTAGGGGACAGTTTGTTCTGCTGTAACAAGGCACAAGTTTACAAGGACATAAATCGGTACATGCACAGCAGTGAATTTTAGATGTAATTAGATGCAGTCGTAGGCCACAAGCACATGGATTTCTGTCCTACCAATGGTTCACATTATGTCTGTGATATGTTAAAGGGACATCAAAAATGTTTTTTCATGATTCAGATAGAGAATAACATTCCAATTTACTTCTATTATCTAGTTTGCTTCACTCTTTAGCTATAATTTGTTGAAGAAATAGCAATGCACATGGGTGAGCCAATCACATCTATGTGCAGCCACCACCAGCTACTGAGCCTATCTATATATGCTTTTCAGCAAAGGATATCAAAAGAATGAAGAGAATTAGATAAAAGAAGTAAATTAGAAAGTTGTTTAAAATCGCATGCTCTTTCTAAATCATGAAAAAAAAAATGTGGGTTTTATGTCCCATTAAAGTATGCCACAAGAACTCTAAACATGTGCAAGAGACAAAATCAAAACCAAGCAGTCTAAGCCCAAAGACAGAGATATATATGGAGTCTGTCTTCAATGTTTTTACAACAAAGTGTTTCTTTGCATGAGAAAATAACATTAAGGATTCTAATGATTTAATCTATTTTACTTGAGATAATAAAAATGACTTCCTGTGTTATTCTACAACTCACATTCAGCAGATTGTAGAGCAGTTAATGGTTTGCAGTCATGAGGGGATGTTTTTCAAAAGCAACACCCTTCTCTCTAGACAGACAGGGGCCTGCAATCTTAATAGTGCTCCCCATCTGAAACCTATAACGGGGGTGTTATATAACCAAGCAGTTACATGGACTGAGGAAATGCCCAGGGGCAGAGATACATCCTCATGATTTGTTTTGTGGGTGGGGCTTGTTTTACAAAGCATGTATGTCAGTCCATACCACACAGACAGACATGCAACCCCTAATCTGATATACAAATGAGGTCTCTTTAGGATAAAGGTGATCATGGTGCACACTAGATAAAATCATGGGGGGGAAGTTGGGTAGCTCATTTGCCATCGCCTAATAATATATAAAAGTAATTCTCCTTATTTAAAAAGGTGGGCCCTGACTTACCAGGTAATCGTCATAACGAAAACAAATACCCCACAGCACTGGTCCTCTATTAGTGGTTTAGGCTACTGTAAATAGAGCATTAGCATAGAACTATATCATAAGACCCTTCATTTCAGTAAGGAGGTTCATATCCTTACAGCTGTCGAGTGTTCACCTATCAGCAACCATTAGCCACAATTTGCCCTCATAGATACTAGTTTCTCTGAGTTTATTAAAAATGACGTGTCCAAATGAATGGGAGAAGTGGGCGAGTAGTAAAAATTGATGATATTTTGTGAAATTCAGTATAAGATGAATTTCAGTGCAAGTATTTTGTTTGACATTTCTTAAAATCAATTTTTAATATTCGGTTTGTAGTCATATTCTGCAAAATTTGAAAAATCATCGACAATGACAGAAACTATATATATCCACCCACTCTCCATTGTGCCGGTCAGAAGTCACAACGGAATACGCCGAGGATCAACAAATTTCAGAGAGGAGAGAGACACTTATGTGAGTGGTGCTTTGTGGCGCTTAGGTAAGGTTCTTTGTTTATTTATTTATATATATATATATATATATATATATATATATATATATATATATATATATATATATATATATATATATATATATACACACACACACACATATATATGTATGTAAAATAAAAAAATATAGGTACAGAATCCTAAAATGTGGTGTTTTGGGAAGATGAACTGAAATGTGGAACCATAAAGTGCATGTTTGAAATATTTCAGAAACAATGCCGAGCTTTACCATGTACACTATAGAAAATACACACACAAAAAAAAAAGTGCATGGTCCACTGAAAAAAATAAAATAATTAAAAAAAGGTATGGTCAGTGTGGGTACTAGGGCTGCACGATTAATCGCATATGAGATTTAAAACCGCGATTAATCGCCGCGATTTTAAAACCGCGAGAGTTCGCAATTTTTTGCTAAATAAAAAAATCCTCAGAAGTGGCTGTAATATTGATTTGTTTGTGTTTTCTTGCAAGCCAGCTCCATCTAGTGGTTGCTTTTTGCACACATTTGTAAAATGGCTGTTTTTACTTTCACTTTCTGTTCTCATAAGCAGCCGATCAATCTAGAAGTCTAAAAGCAGAGCCCATGCAGGAAGGAACAGGAGAGAAAGCCACTTACTTATATTTCCCCCTAGGGACGTCTGTAGTCTGAAACTTAGGGTATGTAAACATTATGGAACCTCCCACACAATCTCCTGCTCTCTGAGAAACCGCTCAAATACATAGCAGATGCAGTTAACCCCACGGCTCCCAAAAACGCTAAAACTGGAGATATATATATCTGTGTGGAACTGTGTTTGTGATTGTATAGTGTGTGTGTGTGTGTGTATATATATATAATTGTGTGTGTATGTGGCTTATACTGCTTCATTTGTTAATCATACCACTGTCCACTGTTAGAATGACTGTCCAAGAAAACATAACAATGTTGTGTGTCATAAGACCTAATAACTGGCTAGTGGCTACTATTTAATCACATCACAGGCAGCAAATTTTATTTGAACTATTTTGTGGTTTGTATTTTTATTCTCCAAGAGTGTATTGGACATTGATAAACATGTGCATTAAGATTCTGTAGTGTTAAATAAACTTTAGAATGCAAAATGAAGGTGTTATAGTCATTTATAAGAAAATTGCGATTAAAACGCAATTGCGGGGTTTTTTTTTTGCCCATATCGCCCAGCCCTAGTGGGTACCTTTAAAGAAAAGAAAAATGAAATTGATGTTTAATTGCAGTGATTACAAAAGGCTAAAAACACTTCTTGTGAAATGGCGTTAGTACCAGGAATGTTCTCTTTTCTCACCTGGCTGTGCACAGTGTTGAGCTGGTTGCTGAAGGTCATTGTGAGGTTGGTGGAAGTACTGGGAGCAACGTGTGTGATGAAAGGGGTCTTGCTGTGATTCACAGTGTCGTACATATTAACCCTCCGCTTACAGATCTCCATGTTCTGAAAACAGGACTTTACACTGCGGAGAAAACAGTGAAGTGACTGAAACTGAGAAGAGTTGTATGCAAAAGAAAATTCAGAGATAAAGGGGACACACAGATGGAGAAAGAGAAAACCAAATGATGATGTATTAACCTTTGAGGGCTGTAATGACATTCTATTCCGTCCTAACCGCGCTGGGCTTTAGCGTCGTTAGGACGACATAGAATGTCCTAACCGTTTGGCTGTCCTGAAGCCAACGGCTCTTCCAGGATGCGATCTGGAGGGCGTGCCTAGCCTCATAGGGACGCCCCCCTGACCCGATCCCATCATTGAAATCTCGCGATCGTTGTTTCGATGTAGACAAATTAACCCTGTCATCAAAGGGTTAAAGGGACAAGAAACCAAAATGTTCTTTCATGATTCAGATAAAACATACAATTTTAAACAGCTTACCAATTTACTTCTGTTAGCTTACTTGCTTCCTACTCTTAGTATCCTTTGTTGAAGAAACTGCAATGAACATGGGTGAGCCAATAACATAAGGCATATATATGCAGCCACCAATAAGCAGCTCCTGAGCCTACCTAGGTATGCTATTCAACAAATGATACCAAGAGAATGAAACAAATTAGCTAACATCAGTAGATTGGAAAGTTGTTTAAAATTGCATGCTCTCAAGCATGAAAGAAAAAAAATTAAAGTTTCATGTCCCTTTAATAGAAGACAAAGTCTGTAGAAAAAAAATGAAGGAACAAAAGGTAAAAGAAACGTTTCACTCAATGGAGATTTGTTTCAACAAATTCAGTAAAAATAATTTATGTCAAATATTTGCTCAATATTTGATTTTTTTGCAAACAAATCTTAACTTTGCCTTTATCAAATGTTACATTTTCATAGACTTAAACGCTTGTTTATAGGAATCAGTATTGATATGTAATATCCTTATGTTCCATTATAATATTGTATTCAATATTTGAATGTTAACAAGCATTCTATTCGATAGAGGCATTCAAATGACAGAACGAATGTTCCACTTCATATTTGTTCTGACAGTTGGATGTTACAATACAGACATTTGCCTTTTATCAGCAGAAGGTACATTTCATTGAAAAGTCTGGAGATTCACAACAGTCAAAAGGACATTATGGTAATTATAAAACAATAACATTTTAAACATTTTTATTCTTAAGTATTGCTGCTTAACCTTTTAAAGCCGTTATGACGTTCTATTCCGTCATAATTAGAATGGGCTTTAAAGCCATTATGACGGAATAGAACGTCATAACTAACGGCTGTCCTGAAGCCTTCTGTGCAGTCAGGACTTGAACGCGGTCTTGGGGGCGTTCCTAGGGTTGTAGGGACACCCCCAGACGCGATCCAATAATTGAAATCTCGCGATCGTGTGCACAATCGCGTGGTTTCAATTTGTCTACATCGGAACAGTTGTTCCGATGTAGGCACTTTAGCCCAGACTCGAAAGGGTTAAAGACACTACCTTTAAAAATATATTTCTACATTACTGTAAGTCCTCATGTAATTAAGCTGGTTGCGTGCACATCTGTCTGGTGTCTAAGGGACCAATTGCTGTTACATTTAGTGGCGTGTCACATGAAGTTGCACAACTTTGTGCATTGAAGTTGCTTACAACCAAACTGGGGATAACGCACACAAACGGGGGTACAGTAGTTAATATAATTTAACAATAAAATGAAATGCAGTTGTAACATTTAGAAAATGTTCAGAAAAATATGTATAAATATGTATCTTATTTTCTGTAATATCTGTCCTGTTCCTTTTAATTAGAAGTGAAATACCGGTACTTAATACTGAATGAGGAATACAATAATGCACAATTTGTTGAAAACTAAATTAAAGGGCCATGAAACCCACATTTTTTCTTTCATGATTTAGAAACAGAATGCAATTTTAAACATCTTTCTAATTTACTTATATTGTCTAATTTGTTTTATTCTCTTGATATTCTTTACTGAAAAGCATATCTAGATATGCTTCAGTAGCTGCTGATTGGTTGCTGCACATAGAAGCCTTGTGTGATTGGCTCACCATGTGCATTGATTTTTCTTCAACTAAGGATATATAAAAAATGAAGCAAAAAAAATAATAGAAGTAAATTGTAATGTTGTTTAAATTTGTATTCTCTATCTGAATCATAAAAGAAAGATTTTGGGTTTAGTGGCCCTTTAAGTCTACTGTAGGGCTGGGAACCTTCTAATTAAAAAGCACACTGTAAACTAGATTTTTCTTTGCATAAATATTTTGTAGATGACCCATTTATATAGCCCATCTGGTAGTGTTTTTGTAACACTGTATAGTTTTGCTTATTTTTCAATAACATTGTGCTATACACGCGTTTACAGACTCCTGTTTATGTTACCTTGTCTTTTCATATGCAGGGAAGGGGGGAGTGTCTGATCTTCTCTTTTTCCCAGCCCCTTTCACTGGGTGTCCCAGCCTAATCTAATCAATAGTGCTAAGTAAGTTTTTAAAAGCTTTTATACCGGATTTTTAGATCAGAATCTGTGCATATTCTTCTTTAAAGTAGTGTCTAGTACATGGTTATCTGAACATTGGCGTACACCAGGGATAGGCAAGGTGTCCGTACATGTACACTGGTGTCCGTGACTAGCCCTTGCAGTGTCCGCCACAACCTTAGTATATCTTTTCTTTCTGAATAAATAATAGGAATAAAAAAAATATGTAGTGTAAATAAAGTTAGTGGTTTGTCAAGAGACTGCTAGCGATATTGGGTGATAAGTTATGGAATAAATAAAGCCTTAGTGAAATACTGGATGTGTATCTGCATCTGTATAATAACACCCAGCACTATATAATGACACAGTAGTGACACTGGTACATTCGTATAGCCAGACAAGGGCTGGTTATAGGGTCAGTGGTCTCTGCATCAGTATAATAACACCAAGCGCTATACAAAGACACAGTAGTGACTCTGGCACATGCATATAGCCAGAGGAGGGCTGGTTATAGAATCAGTGGTATCTGCATCAGTATAATAACACCCAGCACTATATAATGACACAGTAGTGACACTGGCACATGAGTATAGCCAGACAAGGGCTGGTTATAGGGTCGGTCGTATCTGCATCAGTATAATAACACCCAGCACTATATAATGACACAGTAGTGACACTGGCACATGGGTATAGCCAGAGGAGGGCTGGTTATAGAATTAGTGGTATCTGCATCAGTATAACACCCAGCACTATATAATGTCACAGTAGTGACACTGGCACATGGGTATGGCCAAAGGAGGGCTGGGTATAAAATCAGTGGTATCTACATCAGTATAATAACACCAAGCACTATAAAATAATGTTTTTAATTTCAAATGTACCTTGGTGTCCTTCACTAAGATCTATACTTTGGAAAATGTCCGCCACAGCCTTTGTCTGTGCCTATCCCTGGCGTATACTGTCCCTTTAAATAGACATTGTATTCAATGTTTTTCTTTATTTCATCTATCAATAGCTATTTTAAAATGTCCTGCAATTTGAATAAACCAATTTATACACTCAACAAATTTAAATGCTGCTGTTTTATATGCAATGATTTAACCTCTCCATCCTCCTATAACATATCATTAGATTTCTTTTAAACGGAAGAACCATTTATCTAAACTGAAGCAGTTTATTGAGCTGTTGGAATTTATAGATTGGTTTATTTTTCTCCAACATCCCAACCACCTAACATTTCCTTATGCACTTCCCCTTGCCCAAGTGACCACTCCCAGACGTAAGTAGATGCCATACTGTGAGCTGTGCGGGAAGTCTAGAAGATGTGTCATGGTAACAAAGGGATGGTTGAGGGTCTCGATGGGCGTTATCCTTTTGTCTGCATCAATAGTCAGCATCTTCTTCAAGAGATCAATAAACTCCCGTCTATCAGCTTTCTCCACAAGCATGTCGCTACCTTCTAGATCAGTCGCCATGTTCACCTTAAAAACAACAGAATAGACCACCTTAAACACAGTGAAATCCATATTTTCCCAGGGATCAGCTGTGTACAAACATGCACTGTTAGTTTTAAAATCTAAATAAACAATAGGGATGTGAATTTGGATCTTTTGTTAGGATCCAAATGCAGAAGGCGGCAGCCGCTTGTGGTATTCGGCTCTTTGAGACCCAGATTTCAACACACTAAGATCTGTCCATATCCAGATCTTAGTCTATTGTCATAAGAATAAATCTCCAAAAAGAGCCGAATGCCAAAAAGAGACGCCTTATTCGGCATGCGGATCCAAATTCACATCCATAATAAATAGCTAACATTAGTGTTTTTCATGCAGAAAAATGTTTAATTCCTTTAAGAACAGAAAATGTTATTTATAAAACGTATTGGCTACTGTTCTAAATAAAGATTTTATTTTTTTAATGGATATGAAACTATACTACTTTAGTAAAAAAAAAAATATGTTAAATCAAAGTAAAAAGAAAAAAATAGCAAACAGCGTACTTGTTTTCTTGCTAAATGAGAAATTCTCAGTTTAGCTGCTGCGTATAGCTAAATACAGGAGCTATCATTACGGAGCTTAAAGGGACAGTGTAGTTAAAATTTAACTTTCATGATTCAGATAGGGCATGCCATTTTAAACAACTTTCCAATTAACTTTTATCATTAAATTTGCTTTGTTCTCTTGGTGTTTTTTGTTAAAACCTAAACCTAGGTAGGCTCATATGTTAATGTCTAAGCCCTTAAAGGCTGCCTCTTATCTCAGTACATTTTGACAATTTTTCCCAGTTAGACACTGATAGTTCATGTGAGCCATAAAGGTAACATTGTACTCACTCTCGTGGAGTTATTTTTGAGTTAGCACTGATTGGCTAAAATGCTAGAGTCAAAATAACTAAAATAAGGGGCGGTCTTTAGAGGCTAAGATACAAGGTAATCACAGAGGTAAAAAGTATATTAATATAACCGTGTTGGTTATGCAAAACTGGGGAATGGGTAATAAAGGGATTATCTATCTTTTAAAACAATAAAAATTCTGGTGTAGTCTATACCTTTAAGTTCTACTGTCACAAGATTTTGCAACAAAAGTCCTTTACTGAACATGGCCAAGAAACTGACTGCAGCTATTACAACCACTTCAAAGCTACTTATTTGCCTTCCTGTACCATAGCCCCTTTGTGGGTCTGCACAGGAAGCCATGAATCCTTCACAAATGAAGTTAGAAAAAAGGAATAAAAAGGTAAAAATCATTTTAAAATAAGATGTAATACAAATTGCAATTATTTATAATAAAAGGAGTAGTTTAATTTAAATATTAAAATTTACTTGGAACAAGTTGGGAAAATTAATTTCAAATTGAGGAGGCAGAAAGAATATGGGAGGAGCGAGTCACACATTTATTTTTAAAGTCTAATTTTAGTTAAAAAGTACAAAAAGGTCTCTGAGCATAGGCAGTCGCAAAGGGCTTAAAGGGACAGGAAACCCCCAAAATTGAATTCATAATTCAGATAGAACATACAATTTTAAAATTACTTATACATTTACTTTTATTATCTAACATGTTTCCTTCTCTTGTTATCCTTTGCTGAAGGAACAGCATTGCACTACTGGCAGCTAGATGAACACATCTTGTTATCCAATCACAAGAGACAAATGTATGCAGGCACCAATCACCAGCTAGGGATATCAAGATAACAAAACACATTTGAAAATAGAAGTGATTTTAAAAGTGTCTAAAAATTGCATGCTCTATCTGACTCTTGCAAGTTTTGACATTCCTATCCCTTTAAATGTTATTTCACAACACATATTTCACTATTCATTTATGGAACCAGATTGTATAAATCCCCATGCCATATGTAATATACATTTTTTTTACCTGTGCCATGTCATCAAGACAGTTGAATATATACTTCCGAGCTTCTTTCGATTTAATGCCTGTTTCAGCTTCATGGTCATCAGGAGTCTAAAATAGACAAAAAATAAAAATGATTCCTGGTTTCTTTATTTTTATCAAACTGAAATAACTATAAAACAATTGCTTGATTGAACCACGAATTAAAGTGAATGTAAATTTTGATGCTAAAGTGCCCAGTTTTTAAAAATTCGATTAAAAACAGGGGCACTTTAATTCATCAAAATTTACATTTCACTCGTGTTGTGAAAAAAAACTTACCTTTTAATCTTCACATCAGCTCCTGCTTCCTCCACCCGTCGCAAAGCCTCTTCCTGGGTCTAAAATGAGGAATCAAGCTTCCTCCAATCACAGCAGTGAATCAGACACAGATTCCCCCGGGGGGGGAAGCCGTGATTGGAGGATGACCTATCCATCATTTCTGACATCAGAAATGGCTTGAGACGACCGGAGGAAGCTGGAGCAAAAAAGTCTGCGCCAAGAATGACGCAATAAAATGAAGCATTTTCAGCCCCCGCGAGCCTAACAGCCCACAGGGAAAAAAAGTCAAATTTTTAAGGTAAGAAAAAATGATTGATTCAAACGCATTATCCCAAATATGAAACTGACTGTCTGAAAATAAGGAATGTTGAACATTCTGAGTCAAGGCAAATAAATGTTTGAATACATATATTTAGAAATTTATAAATAAAGTGCCCAACCATAGCTTAGAGTGTCACAGAAAATAAGACTTACTTACCCCAGGACACTCATCTACATGTTGTAGAAAGCCAAACCAGTACTGAAACGAAAATCAGCAGAGGTAATGGTATATAAATAAGAGTATATCGTCGATCTGAAAAGGGAGGTAAGAGATGAATCTCTACGACCGATAACAGAGAACCTATGAAATAGACCCCGTAGAAGGAGATCACTGCATTCAAATAGGCAATACTCTCTTCACATCCCTCTGACATTCACTGCACTCTGAGAGGAAAACCGGGCTCCAGCCTGCTGCGAAGCGCATATCAACGTAGAATCTAGCACAAACTTACTTCACCACCTCCATAGGAGGCAAAGTTTGTAAAACAGAATTGTGGGTGTGGTGAGGGGTGTATTTATAGGCATTTTGAGGTTTGGGAAACTTTGCCCCTCCTGGTAGGAATGTATATCCCATACGTCACTAGCTCATGGACTCTTGCTAATTACATGAAAGAAAGGTAAGTTTTTTTTCACAACAGGGGTGAAATGTAAATTTTTATGAATTAAAGTTCCCCTGTTTTTAATCAAATTTTTTAAAACCGGGCACTTTAGCATCAAAATTTATATTCACTTTAAGCTCTAATTTCACGTTAAATGTTTATGTCAGCATGTGAGAGCAGAGTCACAACGTGAAGACTTGGGCAAGAAGAGGTGAGGTCAGTGCAAGTAAATCGATCAATGTAATCAATTCTATGTATCACCTTCACATTAAGCTTTTATACTTATTCATAACTAAAGAATGTGTAGAGCGCTCATCAATGCCAGCTAGCACAGTCTATAGGAATACAGTAGACACCTACCGTCACATAATGCAGGGGTAGGTACTAACAAACATCCACTGACGTGATACACATATCAGTGCTGGAAATTAAAGCTCAAACCTGGTAAAATGAGGGAATCCCTTAATAGGGACATTAAACCCAAAATGTTTGTTTTTGCTGATTTAGATAGAGCATACACTCTTCCAATTTACTTCTGATATAAAATTTGCTTTGCTCTCTTGGTTTCCATTTTTGAAGGAGCAGCAATGCACTACTGGGTGCTAGCCAGCAGTCCTGTTACTATTAACTATGATTCGATAACGGATCTAATCCATCTATTTGCGTCACTTTATGGCCAGCTCTACGCAATAGCTAAGCCACTTACAAAGCTAATACAAGCTGGAGTACCCTTAAAAGCTGGTGTTTTAAAAGACTCTAAAGGATTAGAATCCATAGCATTAATGCTGCAGGAATATAAATGGGAGAATAAAAACATAATTTATGTAAGAACTTACCTGATAAATTCATTTCTTTCATATTAGCAAGAGTCCATGAGCTAGTGACGTATGGGATATACATTCCTACCAGGAGGGGCAAAGTTTCCCAAACCTTAAAATGCCTATAAATACACCCCTCACCACACCCACAATTCAGTTTAACGAATAGCCAAGAAGTGGGGTGATAAGAAAAAAGTGCGAAAGCATATAAAATAAGGAATTGGAATAATTGTGCTTTATACAAAAAAATCAAAACCACCACAAAAAAGGGCGGGCCTCATGGACTCTTGCTAATATGAAAGAAATGAATTTATCAGGTAAGTTCTTACATAAATTATGTTTTCTTTCATGTAATTAGCAAGAGTCCATGAGCTAGTGACGTATGGGATAATGATTACCCAAGATGTGGATCTTTCCACACAAGAGTCACTAGAGAGGGAGGGATAAAATAAAGACAGCCAATTCCTGCTGAAAATAATCCACACCCAGAATAAAATTTTAATGAAAAAACATAAGCAGAAGATTCAAACTGAAACCACTGCCTGAAGTACGTTTCTACCAAAAACTGCTTCAGAAGAAGAAAACACATCAAAATGGTAGAATTGAATGAAAAAGTATGCAAAGAGGACCAAGTTGCTGTTTTGCAAATCTGATCAACCGAAGCTTCATTCTTAAACGCCCAGGAAGTAGAAACTGACCTAGTAGAATGAGCTGTAATCCTTTGAGGCGGAGTGTTACCCGACTCAACATAGGCATGATGAAATAAAGATTTCAACCAAGATGCCAAAGAAATGGCAGAAGCTTTCTGGTCTTTTCTAGAACCGGAAAAGATGACAAATAGACTAGAAGTCTTTCGGAAAGACTTAGTAGCTTCAACATAATATTACAAAGCTCTAACAGCATCCAAAGAATGCAATGATTTCTCCTTAGAATTCATAGGATTAGGACATAATGAAGGAACCACAATTTCTCTACTAATGTTGTTAGAATTCACAACCTTAGGTAAAAAATTCAAAAGAAGTTCGCAGCACCGCCTTATCCTGATGCAAAATCAGAAAAGGAGACTCACAAAAAAGAGTAGATAATTCAGAGACTCTTCTGGCAGAAGAGATGGCCAAAAGAAACAAAACTTTCCAAGAAAGTAATATAACGACCAAAGAATGCATGGGTTCAAAAGGAGGAGCTTGAAGAGCCCCCAGAACCAAATTCAAACTCCAAGGAGGAGAAATTGACTCAATGACAAGTTTTATACGAACCAAAGGTTGTACAAAACAATGAATATCAGGAAGATTAGCAATCCTACTGTGAAAAAGAACAGAAAGAGCAGAGATTTGTCTTTCAAGAAACTTGCGGACAAACCTTTATCTAAACCATCCTGAAGAAATATAAGTCTTCCAGACTCTATAATATATCTCTCTAGATACAGATTTACGAGCCTGTCACATAGTATCAATCACAGAGTCAGAGAAACCTCTTTGACCAAGAATCAAGCGTTCAAACTCCACACCTTAAAATTAAGGTTTTGAGATCCTGATGGAAAAAAGAACCTTGAGACAGAAAGACTGGTCTTAACGGAAGAGTCCACAGCTGGCAAGAGGCCATCCGGACAAGATCCGCATACCAAAACCTGTGAGGCCATGCTGGAGCTACCAGCAGGACAAACGAGCATTCCTTTAGAATATTGGAGAATACCCTTGGAAGAAGAACTAGAGGCGGAAAGATATAGGCAGGATGACACTTGTAAGGAAGAGATAATGCATCCACTGCCTCCGCCCGAGGATCCCGGGATCCGGACAGATACCAGGGAAGTTTCTTGTTTAGATGAGAAGCCATCAGATCTATTTCTGGGAGTTCCCACATTTGAACAATCTGAGGAAATACCTCTGGGTGAAGACCATTCGCCCAGGTGCAACGTTTGGCGACTGAGATAATCCGCTTTCCAATTGTCCATACCTGGGATATGAACCGCAGAGATTAGACAGGAGCTGGATTCCGCCCAAACCAAAATTCGAGATACTTCTTTCATAGCCAGAGGACTGTGAGTCCCTCCTTGATGATTGATGTATGCCACAGTTGTGACATTGTCTATCTGAAAACAAATGAACAACTCTCTCTTCAGAAGAGGCCAAGACTGAAGAGCTCTGAAAATTGCACGGAGTTCCAAAATATTGATCGGAAATCTCACCTCCTGAGATTCCCAAACCCCTTGTGCCATCAGATACCCCCACACAGCTCCCCAACCTGTAAGACTTGCATCTGTTGAGATTATAGTCCAGGTCGGAAGAACAAAGAAGCCCCCTGAACTAAACGATGGTGATCTGTCCACCATGTCAGAGAGTGTCGTATAATCGGTTTAAAGATATTAATTGAGATATCTTTGAGTAATCCCTACACCATTGGTTCAGCATACAGAGCTGAAGAGGTCGCATGTGAAAACGAGCAAAGGAGATCGCATCTGATGCGGCAGTCCTAAGACCTAAAATTTCCATGCATAAGGCTACCAAAGGGAATGATTGTGACTGAAGGTTTTGACAAGCTGATATCAATGTTAAACTTCTCTTGTCTGACAAGGACAGAGTCATAGACACTGAATCTATCTAGAAACCTAAAAAGGTTACCCTTGTCTGAGGAATCAATGAACTGATTGGTAAATTGATCCTCCAACCATGAACTTGAAGAAACAACACAAGTCGATTCGTATGAGATTCTTCGAAAATGAGAAGACTGAGCAAGTACCCAGATATCGTCCAATAAGGAAATACCAAAACCCTGTTCTCTGATTACAGAAAGAAGGGCACCGAGAACCTTTGAAAAAAATTCTTGGAACTGAGGCTAGGCCAAACGGTAGAGCCACAAAACTGGTAATGCTTGTCTAAAAAGAGAATCTCAGACACTAAAAGTGATCTGGATGAATCGGAATATGCAGATACACATCCTGTAAATCTATTGTAGACATATAATGCCCTTGCTAAACAAAAGGCAGGATAGTCCTACAGTAACCATCTTGAATGTTGGTATCCTTACATAACGATTCAATATTGATAGATCCGGAACTGGTCTGAAGGAATTGACCTTCTTTGGTACAATGAAGAGATAAAATAAAACCCCAGCCCCTGTTCCAGAACTGGAACTGGCATAATTACTCCAGCCAACTCTAGATCTGAAACACATTTCAGAAATGCTGAGCCTTTGCTGTGTTAACTGGGACACGGGAAAGAAAAAAATCTCTTAGCAGGAGGCCTTAACTGAAGCCAATTCTGTACCTTTCTGAAACAATGTTCTGAAACCAGAAATTGAGAACGGAATTGATCCAAATTTCTTTGAAGAAAACGTAATCTGCCCCATACCAGCTGAGCTGGAATAAGGTCCGCACCTTCATGGGTACTTAGGAGCTGGCTATAGGTTTTCTATAAGGCTTGGATATATTCCAAACTGGAAATAGTTTCCAAACTGATACCGCTCCTGAGGATGAAGGATCAGGCTTTTGTTCCTTATTGTGAGGAAAGGAACGAAAATGATTATTAGACCTAAATTTACCTTAGATTTTTTATCCTTTGGTAAAAAAGTTCCCTTCCTTCCAGAAACAGTTGAGATAATAATTTATTACCCTGGAAAGAAAGGGAAAGCAAAGTTGACTTAGAAGACATATCAGCATTCCAAGTTTAATCCATAAAGCTTTTCTAGCTAAAATAGCTAGAGACATATACCTGACATCAACTCTAATGATATCAAAAGATGGTATCACCAATAAAATTATTAGCATGTTATAGAATAATAATAATGCTATAAAATTATGATCTGTTACTTGTTGCGCTAAAGCTTCTAACCAAAAAGTTGAAGCTGCAGCAACATCCGCTAAAAATATAGCAGGTCTAAGAAGATTACCTGAACATAAGTAAGCTTTTCTTAGAAAGGATTCAATTTTCCTATCTAAAGGATCCTTAAATTAAGTACTATCTGCCGTAGGAATAGTAGCACATATAGCAGGAGTAGAGACAACCCATAACCTTAGGGATTTTGTCCAAAAAAACTCTAATCTGTCAGATGGCACAGGATATAATTGCTTAAACGTTTAGAAGGAGTAAAAGAATTACCCAAATTATTCCATTCCCTGGAAATTACTTCAGAAATAGCATCAGGGAGATTAAACACTTCTGGAATAACTACAGGAGATTTAAAAACCTTTTTTAAACGTTTAGATTTAGTATCAAGAGGACCAGAATCCTCTATTTCTAATGCAATTAATACTTCTTTAAATAAAGAACGAATAAATTCCATCTTGAACAAATACAAAGATTTATCAGCATCAACCTCTGAGACAGAAACCTCTGAACCAGAAGAACCATTATCAGTATCAGAATGATGATGTTCATTTAAAAATTCATCTGAAAAAAGAGAAGTTTTAAAAGACTTTTATGTAAACTAGAAGGAGAAATAACAGACATAGCCTTCTTAATGGATTTAAAAAAAAAAATCTCTTATGTTTATCAGGAACACTCTGAAAATTAGATGTTGACGGAACAGCAACAGGTAATGTAACAGTACTAAAGGAAATTTTATCTGCATTAATATGTTTGTCATGACATGCAATACAAACAACAGCTGGAGAAACAGATACCAAAAATTATAGCAGATACACTTAGCTTGGTAGCTCCAGCACTAGACCGCGATTTTCCTGTAGTATCTTCTGACTCAGATGCAACGTGAGACATCTTGCAATATGTAAGAGAAAAAACAACATATAAAGCAAAATTGATCAAATTCCTTAAATGACAGTTTCAGGAATGGGAAAAAATGCCAAAGAACAAGCTTCTAGCAACCAGAAGCAATGAAAAAATAAGACTTAAATAATGTGGAGACAAAAGCGACGCCCTTATTTTTTAGCGCCAAATAAGACGCCCACATTATTTGGCGCCTAAATGCTTTTGGCGCCAAAAATGACGCCACATCCGGAACGCCGACATTTTTGGCGCAAAATAACGTAAAAAAATGACGCAACTTCCGGCGACACGTATGACGCCGGAAACGGAAAAGAATTTTTGCGCCAAAAAAGTCTGCGCCAAGAATGACGCAATAAAATGAAGCATTTTCAGCCCCCGCGAGCCTAACAGCCCACAGGGAAAAAAAGAGTCAAATTTTTGAAGGTAAGAAAAAATGATTAATTCAAATGCATTATCCCAAATATGAAACTGACTGTCTGAAAAATAAGGAAAGTTGAACATTCTGAGTCAAGGCAAATAAATGTTTGAATACATATATTTAGAACTTTATAAACAAAGTGCCCAACCATAGCTTAGAGTGTCACAAAAAATAAGATTTACTTACCCCAGGACACTCATCTACATGTTTGTAGAAAGCCAAACCAGTACTGAAACGAGAATCAGCAGAGGTAATGGTATATATAAGAGTATATCGTCGATCTGAAAAGGGAGGTAAGAGATGAATCTCTACGACCGATAACAGAGAACCTATGAAATAGACCCCGTAGAAGGAGATCACTGCATTCAAATAGGCAATACTCTCCTCACATCCCTCTGACATTCACTGCACGCTGAGAGGAAAACCGGGCTCCAACTTGCTGCGGAGCGCATATCAACGTAGAATCTAGCACAAACTTACTTCACCACCTCCATCGGAGGCAAAGTTTGTAAAACTGAATTGTGGGTGTGGTGAGGGGTGTATTTATAGGCATTTTAAGGTTTGGGAAACTTTGCCCCTCCTGGTAGGAATGTATATCCCATACGTTACTAGCTCATGGACTCTTGCTAATTACATGAAAGAAATGTATACAGGTGTAATAACATGCCATTTTATTTTTATTTTGTACTATGTCCCCATTTCCTGTTTCGATCAGGCTATACTGAGTTGTTTCAATATAAAAAGTGTCCTCTAATAGTTGTAGGTGAACTTCATCACAATAAACTCTGACAAAGCATGATAATCACAGGATATGCGTTGGCCGCCTTCAAATCTGCACACTTGGTCTGCTGTATAAAAGTGTAGTAAACTAAATATTTCATGTATTGCACCTCTAGGTACCTCAGTATTTTCTTTTTAGTGAGAGGTTATACTGAGCTGTAAGTGGCATCTTAGCAAAGTTCTGCCCTTAGTCATGCTTCTGATAAACAGTATGAACCAAAGTACTGGTTTTAAGGCCTTTGATCTCTATTAAACTTTAAGATTTAATTAAAGCATACATATTATACTAATTAAACAATAATAATTATTATGCTAAGGATACAAAGCTAAATACATTTTACTTAGTCTAGATCATTCATGGAACATAGCAATTTGACAATTAAGTTTGTAATTCAATTTAAAAAAAATCATCACTTCTCTACCTCTTAGCTAAGATTAAGCGTAGTTTAAAAGGGACATTAAACTACAAATAAACATAGTACGAAGGTTATTCCCCACCTCCCTTTAGTCATGGGTGCTGCCATGTTTCACTGCATTACAGGGCTATGTGTTTGCACATGTGCAGCAACTCTACTTCAGATACCTGCAGTAAAACTTAGGTTCCAAAATGGTGGCACTCCTAATTTGAGGGAAATGTATTCAGTGTTTAATATCCCTTTAACTTTAAAATAAATGTACTTATTGTTATATATAATATTTTTAAAATATTTTAGCATAATACATGAAAAAAATGAGGGTATGTCACAGTAACACTCATATACTAAGGATGTGTTTAAATTTTTTTTAAACTATTCTCACCTTCAGACGCCAGAGTGGATATGGTGAGTCGCCATCTCTATTAAAAAATCGTGTGGTCTTTGTCCCAGAACTGAGCAGGTATTCCGCTGGTAAACCCTGTGTCTGCGAGATATAGCGAATCTAAAGCAAAATAAAAGGAGGAAGAAATGAACAGACCAATGTAAATCAGTGCTACGGTGTGCAAGGAATGGTATTTTGCAACAGACAGTGTTGGGTCACGGATGTCCAATTGCTGGATTGTGGGTCACAGGAAGCTTAAAAAGGGACCTGAAACCTAAATTGTATCTTTCACAATTTAGACAGGGCATACAATTTTAAACAACTTTCTAATTTTTGCCTATTATCAAATGTTCTTAGTTATCTTGGTTTCCTTTGTTGAAAATCATACCTAAGTAGGCTCAGGAGCTGGGTGCTAGCTCCTGTTTGGTGGCTGCACACATATACCTCTTTTCATTGGCTTACCAATGTGTTCAGCTAGCTCTCAGTAGTCTATTGCTGCTCCTTCAACAAAGGATACCAATCGAATTAAGCAAAATTGATAATAGAAGTAATTTGGAAAGTTGTTTAAAATTATAGGCTCTATCTGAATCATGAAAGAAATATTTTGGGTTTCATGTCCCTTTAAGCTTGTGCTGTATTTTTTTTTTTTAAGTATTCATTTTTCAGTTTAACCCCTTGACTGCCAACGACGACCGAGTCGTTGCAGAGTTTCCGACTCTGGTGCCAACCACGGCTCAGAGTCGTCGCTAGCCCTCTCCCACCTTGAGGAAGATCTGGGGGCTCCCACCCGCTCCTAACCCGGGGCTTCACGTTATGCACAGTGACGCGATGACGTCACCGCGCACCTTTATTTAACATTCACAATGTGTTACAGGAGCAGGGGACATGCTGCTTAGAAGCCTGCATCAGGCATCTAAGCAGCTACAGACGCCCAAGACCCCCCGTTGAAAAGGTAATCGCCTAACCTTTCTAAGAGTGTAAGTTTTGGGAATCTGGAAAAAAAAAAAAAAAAAAAGTTAAAAAAAAACATAATTTATGCTTACCTGATAAATTCCTTTCTTCTGTAGTGTGATCAGTCCACGGGTCATCATTACTTCTGGGATATTACTCCTCCCCAACAGGAAGTGCAAGAGGATTCACCCAGCAGAGCTGCATATAGCTCCTCCCCTCTACGTCACTCCCAGTCATTCGACCAAGGACCAACGAGAAAGGAAAAGCCAAGGGTGAAGTGGTGACTGGAGTATAAATTAAAAAATATTTACCTGCCTTAAAAACAGGGCGGGCCGTGGACTGATCACACTACAGAAGAAAGGAATTTTTCAGGTAAGCATAAATTATGTTTTCTTCTGTTAAGTGTGATCAGTCCACGGGTCATCATTACTTCTGGGATACCAATACCAAAGCAAAAGTACACGGATGACGGGAGGGATAGGCAGGCTCTCTATACAGAAGGAACCACTGCCTGAAGAACCTTTCTCCCAAAAATAGCCTCCGATGAAGCAAAAGTGTCAAATTTGTAAAATTTGGAAAAAGTATGAAGCGAAGACCAAGTTGCAGCCTTGCAAATCTGTTCAACAGAGGCCTCATTCTTGAAGGCCCAAGTGGAAGCCACAGCTCTAGTAGAATGAGCTGTAATTCTTTCAGGAGGCTGCTGTGCAGCAGTCTCATAAGCTAAACGAATTATGCTACGAAGCCAAAAAGAAAGAGAGGTAGCGGAAGCTTTTTGACCTCTCCTCTGCCCAGAGTAAATGACAAACAGAGAAGACGTTTGTCGAAATTCCTTAGTTGCCTGTAAGTAAAATTTTAGAGCACGGACTACATCCAGGTTGTGCAGTAGACGTTCCTTCTTTGAAGAAGGATTTGGGCATAAAGAAGGAACAACAATCTCTTGATTGATATTCCTGTTAGTAACTACCTTAGGTAAGAACCCAGGTTTAGTACGCAGGACTACCTTATCCGAATGAAAAATCAAATAAGGAGAATCACAATGTAAGGCTGATAATTCAGAGACTCTTCGAGCCGAGGAAATAGCCATTAAAAATAGAACTTTCCAAGATAACAACTTTATATCAATGGAATGAAGGGGTTCAAACGGAACGCCCTGTAAAACATTAAGAACAAGGTTTAAACTCCATGGTGGAGCAACAGTTTTAAACACAGGCTTAATCCTGGTCAAAGCCTGACAAAAAGCCTGGACGTCAGGAACTTCTGACAGACGTTTGTGTAACAGAATGGACAGAGCTGAGATCTGTCCCTTTAATGAACTAGCAGATAAACCCTTTTCTAAACCTTCTTGTAGAAAAGACAATATCCTAGGAATCCTAACCTTACTCCAAGAGTAACCTTTGGATTCACACCAATATAGGTATTTACGCCATATCTTATGGTAAATCTTTCTGGTAACAGGTTTCCTAGCCTGTATTAAGGTATCAATAACTGACTCAGAAAACCCACGTCTTGATAAAATCAAGCGTTCAATTTCCAAGCAGTCAGCTTCAGAGAAGTTAGATTTTGATGTTTGAAGGGACCCTGTATCAGAAGGTCCTGCTTCAGAGGTAGAGACCAAGGTGGACAGGATGACATGTCCACCAGGTCTGCATACCAAGTCCTGCGTGGCCACGCAGGTGCTATTAGAATCACTGATGCTCTCTCTTGTTTGATTCTGGCAATCAATCGAGGAAGCAACGGGAAGGGTGGAAACACGTAAGCCATCCTGAAGTCCCAAGGTGCTGTCAGAGCATCTATCAGGACTGCTCCTGGATCCCTGGATCTGGACCCGTAACGAGGAAGCTTGGCGTTCTGTCGAGACGCCATGAGATCTATCTCTGGTTTGCCCCAACGTCGCAGTATTTGGACAAAGACCTCCGGATGAAGTTCCCACTCCCCCGGATGAAAAGTCTGACGACTTAAGAAATCCGCCTCCCAGTTCTCCACTCCCGGGATGTGGATTGCTGACAGGTGGCAAGAGTGAGACTCTGCCCAGAGAATTATCTTTGATACTTCCATCATAGCTAGGGAGCTTCTTGTCCCTCCCTGATGGTTGATGTAAGCAACAGTCGTGATGTTGTCCGACTGAAACCTGATGAACCCCCGAGTTGTCAACTGGGGCCAAGCCAGGAGGGCATTGAGAACTGCTCTCAATTCCAGAATGTTTATTGGCAGGAGACTCTCCTCCTGACTCCATTGTCCCTGAGCCTTCAGAGAATTCCAGACGGCACCCCAACCTAGAAGGCTGGCGTCTGTTGTTACAATTGTCCAGTCTGGTCTGCTGAACGGCATCCCCCTGGACAGATGTGGCCGAGAAAGCCACCATAGAAGAGAATTTCTGGTCTCTTGATCCAGATTCAGAGAAGGGGATAAATCTGAGTAATCCCCATTCCACTGACTTAGCATGCACAGTTGCAGTGGTCTGAGGTGTAAGCGTGCAAAGGGTACTATGTCCATTGCCGCTACCATTAAGCCGATTACCTCCATGCATTGAGCCACTGACGGGTGTTGAATGGAATGAAGGGTGCAGCAAGCACTTTGAAGTCTTGTTAGCCTGTCCTCTGTCAGGTAAATCTTCATTTCTACAGAATCTATAAGAGTCCCCAGGAAGGGAACTCTTGTGAGTGGAACGAGTGAACTTTTCTTTTCGTTCACCTTCCATCCATGTGACCTTAGAAATGCCAGCACTAACTCTGTATGAGACTTGGCAGTTTGAAAGCTTGAAGCTTGTATCAGAATGTCGTCTAGGTATGGAGCTACCGAGATTCCCCGCGGTCTTAGTACCGCCAGAAGAGCACCCAGAACCTTTGTGAAGATTCTTGGAGCTGTAGCCAATCCGAATGGAAGAGCCACAAACTGGTAATGCCTGTCTAGGAAGGCAAACCTTAGGTACCGATAATGATCTTTGTGAATCGGTATGTGAAGGTAAGCATCTTTTAAATCTACAGTGGTCATGTACTGACCCTCTTGGATCATAGGTAAAATTGTCCGAATAGTCTCCATCTTGAACGATGGAACTCTTAGGAATTTGTTTAGGATCTTTAAGTCCAGGATTGGTCTGAAAGTTCCCTCTTTTTTGGGAACCACAAACAGATTTGAGTAAAACCCCTGTCCCTGTTCCGATCGTGGAACTGGATGGATTACTCCCATTAACAAGAGCTCTTGTACGCAGCGTAGAAACGCCTCTTTCTTTGTCTGGATTGTTGACAATCTTGACAGATGAAATCTCTCTCTTGGAGGAGAGTATTTGAAGTCCAGAAGGTATCCCTGAGATATTATCTCTAGCGCCCAGGGATCCTGGACATCTCTTGCCCAAGCCTGGGCGAAGAGAGAAAGTCTGCCCCCCACTAGATCCGATCCCGGATCGGGGGCCCTCAATTCATGCTGTTTTAGTGGCAGCAGCAGGTTTCCTGGCCTGCTTGCCCTTGTTCCAGGACTGGTTAGGTTTCCAGCCTTGTCTGCAGCGAGCAACAGCTCCTTCCTGTTTTGGTGCAGAGGAAGTTGATGCTGCTCCTGCTTTGAAATTACGAAAGGAACGAAAATTAGACTGTCTAGCCTTAACTTTGGCTTTGTCCTGAGGCAGGGCATGGCCTTTACCTCCTGTAATGTCAGCGATAATCTCTTTCAACCCGGGCCCGAATAAGGTCTGCCCTTTGAAAGGAATATTAAGCAATTTAGACTTAGAAGTAACATCAGCTGACCAGGATTTTAGCCACAGCGCCCTGCGTGCCTGAATGACGAATCCTGAATTCTTCGCCGTAAGTTTAGTAAGATGTACTACGGCCTCCGAAATGAATGAATTAGCTAGTTTAAGGACTCTAAGCCTGTCCGTAATGTCGTCCAGAGTAGCTGAACCAATGTTCTCTTCCAGAGACTCAATCCAGAATGCCGCTGCAGCCGTGATCGGCGCAATGCATGCAAGGGGTTGCAATATAAAACCTTGTTGAACAAACATTTTCTTAAGGTAACCCTCTAACTTTTTATCCATTGGATCTGAAAAAGCACAGCTATCCTCCACCGGGATAGTGGTACGCTTAGCTAAGGTAGAAACTGCTCCCTCCACCTTAGGGACCGTTTGCCATAAGTCCCTTGTGGTGGCGTCTATTGGAAACATTTTTCTAAATATCGGAGGGGGTGAGAACGGCACACCGGGTCTATCCCACTCCTTAGTAACAATTTCAGTAAGTCTCTTAGGTATAGGAAAAACCTCAGTACTCGTCGGTACCGCAAAATATTTATCCAACCTACACATTTTCTCTGGTATTGCAACTGTGTTACAATCATTCAGAGCCGCTAACACCTCCCCTAGTAATACACGGAGGTTTTCCAGTTTAAATTTAAAATTTGAAATATCTGAATCCAGTCTGTTTGGATCAGAACCGTCACCCACAGAATGAAGTTCTCCGTCCTCATGTTCTGCCACCTGTGACGCAGTGTCTGACATGGCCCTAATATTATCAGCGCACTCTGTTCTCACCCCAGAGTGATCACGCTTACCTCTTAGTTCTGGTAATTTAGCCAAAACCTCAGTCATAACAGTAGCCATATCCTGTAATGTGATTTGTAATGGCCGCCCAGCTGTACTCGGCGCTACAATATCACGCACCTCCCTCTGAGCGGGAGATGTAGGTACTGACACGTGAGGCGAGTTAGTCGGCATAACTCTCCCCTCGTTGTTTGGTGAAATTTGTTCAATTTGTACAGATTGACTTTTATTTAAAGTAGCATCAATACAGTTAGTACATAAATTTCTATTGGGCTCCACTTTGGCATTGCAACAAATGACACAGGTATCATCCTCTGAATCAGACATGTTTAACACACTAGCAAATAAACTTGCAACTTGGAAATACAATTCAATTAGAATAATATTAAAACGTACTGTGCCTTTAAGAAGCACAGAAGATCTATGACAGTTGAAAATTAATAAATTGAAACAGTTATAGCCTCAATCCTTGTAAACAACACAACTTTAGCAAAGGTTTAATCCCTGAAAGCAGGAAACAAATTACAGAATAAACGTTTTTTTTTTTTGTTTTTTTTATCTCAGTCAAACTATAATTCTCACAGCTCTGCTGAGAGAAATTACCTCCCTCAAAATAAGTTTTGAAGACCCCTGAGCTCTGTAGAGATGAACCGGATCATGCAGGGAATACAATGAGTTGCTGACTGAAATATTTGATGCGTAGTAAAAGCGCCAAAAAAACGGCCCCTCCCCCTCACACACAGCAGTGAGGGAGAACAGAAACTGTCAGAAAACAGATTAAGCAACTGCCAAGTGGAAAAATAGTGCCCAAACATTTATTCACTCAGTACCTCAGTAAATGAAAACGATTTTACATTCCAGCAAAAACGTTAAACATAATCTCTAGTTATTAAACAGCTTTATGTATTTCTTACAGTGTAATTCTAGTGAAGTACCATTCCCCAGAATACTGAAGTGTAAAGTATACATACATGACATTATATCGGTATGGCAGGATTTTCTCATCAATTCCATTGTCAGAAAATAAAAGCTGCTACATACCTCTATGCAGATTCATCTGCCCGCTGTCCCCTGATCTGAAGTTTACCTCTCCTCAGATGGCCGAGAAACAGCAATATGATCTTAACTACTCCGGCTAAAATCATAACAAAAACTCTGGTAGATTCTTCTTCAAACTCTGCCAGAGAGGTAATAACACACTCCGGTGCTATTTTAAAATAACAAACTTTTGATTGAAGATATAAAACTAAGTATAATCACCATAGTCCTCTCACACATCCTATCTAGTCGTTGGGTGCAAGAGAATGACTGGGAGTGACGTAGAGGGGAGGAGCTATATGCAGCTCTGCTGGGTGAATCCTCTTGCACTTCCTGTTGGGGAGGAGTAATATCCCAGAAGTAATGATGACCCGTGGACTGATCACACTTAACAGAAGAAAAAAATATTTAAAAAACCCCAAAAACAAACAAAAACAAAAAACTTAAAAACAGCTTAGCACCCAGGTGGGAAAGTGCTTAGCACTCAAAGGGTTAAAGTACCATTAAATTCAGTAGAATACATAAGCAACAAATACATGATAAAAACAATGCAATTTCAAATGAGCAGTAGATTTTTTCTGACTAATTTTAAATAGTCCTATTTCTGTCTCATATAAAAAGACTCTGCAATTTAATAACGGAAATAAAAAAAAAATTATTTCAATTGCCTGCTATCTGAATCAAGTTTAATTTTTACTTTAGCGTCCCTATAGTAGAAAAAATAAAGTACTTGAACATGCAACAACTACACAGTGATTGGTTAGCTTAGGGCACAAACTCATTAAAGGGATAGTCTAGTCAAAATCAAACTTTCATGATTCAGATAGAGTAGCAATTTTAAACAACTTTCTAATTTACGCCTATTATCAATTTTTCTTCGTTCTCTTGCTATCTTTATTTTAAAATCTGGAATGTAAAGCTTAGGAGCCGAACCATTTTTAGACAATTAGGTTAGTAATTTAAAGGGACAGTCAAGTCCAAAAAAAACCTCATGTTTTAAATAGGGCATGCAATTTTAAACAACTTCCCAATTTACTTTTATCACCAATTTTGCTTTGATCTCTTGGTATTCTTAGTTGAAAGCTAAAACTAGGAGGTACATATGCTAATTTCTTAGACCTTGAAGACTGCCTCTAATCTGAATACATTTTGACCACTAGAGGGCATTAGTTCACATGTTTCATATAGATAACATTGAGCTCATGCACGTAAAGTGACCTAGGACTGAGCACTGATTGGCTAGACTGCAAGTCTGTCAAAAGAACTGAAATAAGGGGGCAGTCAGCATAAGCTTAGATACAAGATAATTACAGAGGTAAAATGTGTATTATTATAACTGTTGGTTATGCAAAACTGGGGAATGGGTAATAAAGGGATTATCTTTCTTTTTAAACAACAGCAATTCAGGTGTTGACTGTCCCTTTAAGAAGACCTTACTTCCCCGGAGCACTATATGGCAGCAGTTTTGCAAGAATGTTATCCTTTTGCAAGGAAACTAGAGGACAGCACTATTTCCTACCATATAGTGTTCCAGACGTCTACCTAGGTAGCTCTTCAACAAAGAATACCATAGGAACAAAGCAAATGTGATAATATAAGTAAATTGGAAACACTGTCTGAATCACAAAAGAACATGTTTGGGTTTTATATCCCTTTAACTCACCTGATCATATTCAGAAGCTCCAGGGTACAGAGGCCAGCCCAAAAAAAGCTCTGCAATAACACAACCCAGCGACCACATATCAATAGCCTCACAGAACGGTAATCCCAAAATAATTTCAGGAGCCCTATAAGAGAAAGGATACGAGAAAAAAAAAGGGGCAATTTTAATGTCAATACAAACATAAACATCTTACACAATTACCTACAATAAAATAAAATGTTTGCATGAAATTGAATAAATATATTTTATTACGGATACAAAATACAAAAATAAAAAAACAAAAAAATGATGTGCATCTCTTAAAGAACAAAGTAAACGTAACTTTAGTAAAGAACAATCTGCCCAAGTTACATAGGCAGTAAAGAGTTAATTTGACAGCCAGGAATTCAAGAGAAGTAATAAGATTGACAGTGGTCAGGAATGGAAGCTCATTTAGCAACAATCCAAATATGGGTTGCAATGAATTAACCCCTTAACCCCGTCTTTCTCTCTCTCTCTGGGTTAAGGGGTTAATTCATCGCAACCGCTATTTGGATTGTTACTAAATGAGCTTCCAGTCCTGACCACTCTCAATCTTATTACTATGCAAATCTCAGCTCTCCTCCATCTGCCTCGGTACATTTATGAATGGAGAGCTGCAGAATCCCACTCTCCTAACACAACCACAGCACCATCCCTAAAGCAGCAGCAGCAGCAGCAACCCCAGTGTATCA
>NC_069504.1:1065393454-1065438454 GCF_027579735.1 Bombina bombina | reverse complement strand
GCAGTAAAAATAAAACATTAGTGGGGGGTGGGGGGACACCAACCCTAGTGACGCCACTGGTGTTGGTTATGCAAAACTGGGGAATGGTTAATGAAGGGCTTTTCCATCTTTTTAAACAATAAAAATTCTGGTGTAGACTGTCCCTTTAAAGGGACCCTGAAGGCTAGGATTAACCACAAATACAGAATCCACACAGAACAACTTAACAAAGATATTGAACATCTAGAGAGACAGCACAATCTAACTAAGAGCCCAGAGTTATTACGAACACTTCAGGATAAAAAACAATCACTAGCAACAATATTAAACTCGCAAGCAGTTAGGGCAGCTCAACGACTCAAATCACACTACTTCATATTTGCGAATAAGCCAGATAGATTCATGGCCCATAAGATTAGGGAGAGATGCAGAGCGTCGGCTATAAATGTCGATAGAAACGGAGAGGGGAGACCAGACATCCCATCCACAAGAAATAGTTAACACTTTCGCAAACTTTTACAGCAAACTCTATGATGGAAAAAAGGTGATTCATAATTCAGAGACAATGTCCCAGACAAGACGATTCTTAGATGACTGTAAATTGACCCCACTCACGACAGAACAGAGAGACAGCCTTAATGCCCAGATAACTATAGAGGAGATTTTAAAAGCCATTAAAGACCTGAAACCAGGAAAGGCGGCGGGCCCGATGGGTTCCCGGGGGAATACTATAAACTATTCAAAAACACATTGATCCCCCATTTGACTAAATTTTGTAATTTCATCATGGAAGGCAACCCCATCCCTCAGGAATTATTAGATGCAAAGATAGTAGTGATCCCTAAACCAGACAAAAACCATAAGAAATGTCAAAACTATAGACCTATCTCTCTAATCAACCAGGACCTCAAGATTTTTACTAAGGTCCTAGCCAACCGCCTCAAACCAATTATGCCACATTTGATCCACCCCGACCAGGTGGGGTTTATACAGAACAGGGAGGCCCCGGACAATATAAGGCGAGTAATCAATTTGATCCATCACTTAGAGAGCACACAAACGCCTTCTCTGGTCCTATCACTGGATGCGGAGAAGGCGTTTGACAGAATAGACTGGAAATACATGCTAGGGGTAATGGCAGAGTTGGGTTTTACTGAAACATTTATGACTGCTTTACAAGCAATTTACTCAAAACCACAAGCCCAAGTAACTGCGGGAGGCTATAGGTCAAATCTCTTCCCCATACTAAACGGGACCAGACAGGGATGCCCTCTATCACCCTTGCTCTTTGCTCTCTGTATTGAGCCACTAGCGGCCAAAATCCGAGCACACCCAGACATAGCAGGTATTCAGGTGGCCCAAACCGAATACAAAATATCATTATTTGCGGACGACATACTACTCACCATTACTAAACCACTTCTATCACTCCCTAATTTAAACGCGACACTGACCGAATTCTCACAGATATCGGGATACAAAATAAACATGGAAAAAAGCGAACTTCTCCCGGTGGCCATCCCCTCACATACACGGAAAATAATTGAACTGAACTTTGAGTTTCGCTGGGTCTCTAAAACACTCAAATATTTAGGCATTAACCTTCCAGCTCAGATGCATCTCTTATATAAATATAACTACTCCCCATTGCTTAAACAGTTCAGGAGAGACCTCCTAAGGTGGCGAGCATGTGGTTTTTCTTGGATGGGGAGGGTAGCACTAATTAAAATGAACTTGTTACCACGGATTCTGTATCTTTTCAGAGCCCTCCCCATCAGGCTGATCACGGCAGATATTATTAAAATGCAGTCTGACATATTAGCTTTCATAAGAGGACCGAAATCGGCTAGAATAGCGAAACAGGTGATAAGCAGAAGCAGAGCTATAGGGGGAGTGGGGGCCCCGGACCTTTTTGTATACTATAGGGCCGCTAGATTGGCTCAAGACTCCTGCCTCATGAGGAGATCAGAAGAGGCTACTTGGGTATTTCTAGAGATGGAGCTAGGAGGGTGGGAAGAGAGAGACTCAATCTTCTGGGACACACACCCTGGTCATCCAAAGAAGCTACACACTCAAGCATACACCACGGACCTGACTACAAAGTCCTGGACCCAAATGCGTAGGAGAACAGACTTATTCCCTACATACTCTCTGTTGACCCCAATCAGAACCTTTTTGACAGGCGACTCCCGTAGAATGATTGCTAAGTGGGAGAACAAGGGACTCTATAGAGTGGCAGATGTGGTGGTGGGGGGGGGGGGCAATTACTTCCCTTCACACAGTTACAGGAAAAACTGGAACCTATAAAACTCCACTGGTATCTTTATCTCCAATTACGTTCCTCCCTACATACTTTCCTTAAGAACCCGATAAATGGGAAACTCACGGTATTAGAAAGCTGTGGCGCAAGCTTAACTAGAACTAAACAGAACATTTCTAGAATATACATAGCACTACAGACACCCCCGGACAGGACTAAATCCTCGATAATAAAGGCGTGGGAGAAAGATCTAAACATATCTAAAGGGATTTCGGAATGGGAAGAACTGATCCAGGAGGCCGATAGGGGATTAATTAGCATGGATTTAAAAGAAAATGTTATGAAGACTGTATTTAGATGGTATCTCACACCAGTGAGGACAGCCCATATGCACATAAGCAGCAGTAATCTATGCTATAGGGGATGTGGAGAGATAGGGTCATACAGGCATATGTGGTGGGACTGTAGGGATATACAGAGGATCTGGCAGAAACTCTCTGCCCTTATTGGCCAACTTCTGGAGGAGGAGTTCCTTCTTACTATCCAGCAGGCATTACTACACGAACATATAGATAAATTCCATAAACACATTAACACGTTCATAAGAATACTATGTACGGTGACAAGAATATGCATAGCGAAATATTGGAAGGTAGGCTCCCCCACATACATGGTCAGAAATATATAACAAAATCTCCTACACTTATATCATGCATGAATACGCAGTAGACACCTTAAATAACAGAGCTTCATTCCAGAAAGTATGGTTCTACTGGATCAGTAATTCGGTTTTGTCTAGGAGAGAAGCTGAGACTCCACCTGTATCTTGAGAATTGACTCTAAATATAACTTAGAGACTGCGGAGGATCGCTGGGAGTGGGAATACTGTCTGTTCCCCTCCGTCCGTCCCCCCTCCTCCTCCCCCCACCCATATTTGCTCTATACAGAGCTGGATTCCTATGATCATCACTAGAGATAAGAATCACTGGCTATACTTTATCTTTGATGTTATTTTCTTTTTCTCTAATTTGTTCTTTTTTACTGATTAAGAGGTTCACAGAGTGATAAATGTGTTAAAATGTTTCTGGGCATAGACAACTAATGTATAAACCGAGAATATAGATTTATTTAGCGCAGTTCTGTCTACAGATCAAAACATCCACTGGCAATATGAAGAGTATTGATACACATAAGAGGAACTGAAGATTTACCAGATATGCTCATGTTATTATCTGTTGATGTTATCAAAACTACTTTTGAACCCTTTTTGTACTGTATATGATCAAAACTTTTCTTATAACAACAATAAAAAATATTTAAACATAAAGGGACCCTGAACCCAATTTTTTTATTTCATGATTCAGATAGAACATGTAATTTTAAGCAACTTTCTAATTTACTTCTATTATCAATTTTTCTTCGTTCTCTTGCTATCTTTATTTGAAAAAGAAGGCATCTCAGCTAAGGAGCCAGCAAATGTTTGGTTCAGACCATGGACAGTACTTGTTTATTGGTGCTGTCCAATCAGCAAGGACAACCCAGGTTGTTCACCAAAAATAGGCCGGCATCTAAACTTACATTCTTGCTTTTCAAATAAACATACCAAGATAATAAAATAAATTTGATAATAGGAGTAAATTAGAAAGTTGCTTAAAATTGCATGCTCTATCTGTATCACGAAAGAACATTTTTGGGTTCAGTGTCCCTTTAAGTTACAGTTGAGAGTTGGAGTTCCTGAGCTCCAGGCATCTGCCCGCATATGGAACTGGAGCACGATCGGTGCTCCGTTTCCATATGAGGGCAGATGTCAGATTGTTACAGACGGCGATATTGCGTGTGTTACCGTCTGTAACGATCATCTGCTGGTGCCGGTGGTAGGTGTGGGAGAGAATCCAGGAGGCGGGTGGGCGGTCCTGCAGTGGAGGGGGGAGGGAGGAGGCAGAAATGGGATGGCACTACAATAAAAAAAAAATAATAATAAAGGAAGAGGGACGGAAGGGCCCTAACTAATGATCGCAGGAGGGGGAAGGTGGGGGATCACTACACTACAGAAAAAAAAATACAATTAAAAAAAAAAAAGTGTTTCATTGGTACTGGCAGACAGCTGCCAGTACCTAAGATGGCGGACAATAATTAGAGAGGGGGGAGAGTTATAGAGAGCTGTTTGGGAGGGATCAGGGAAATTGGAGGGTAAGGGGGGATTCCCACACTGCAGTAAATATAAAAATATTTAATAAAATAAATTTCTTAAATCTTCATACTGGTAGACCCAAGATGGGGGTGACCAGTAGGGGGCGAGGTAGGGAATGGAGTTGTTTGGGAGGGATCAAGTAGGGATCATGGGGTGGGAAATGTCAGGTGGGAGGGTAATCTCTACACTAAAGCTAAAATGAACCTTACAAGCTACCTGATAGAGGTGGGGTGCGCAGCTGCAATTAGCTGCCTTCTAGTTACCAAAAAGCAATGGCAAAGCCATATATTTCTGCTATTTCTGAACAAAAGGGGATCCCAGAGAAGCTTTAACAACCATTTGTGCCATGATTGCACAAGCGGTATGGAAATAATTTTAGTGAAAAACCCAAAGTTTGTGAAAAAGGCTAACATTTTTTTTTATTATTTGATCCCATTTGGCGGTGAAATGGTGGCATGCAATATAGCAAAACGGGTAAATTAGTCTTATGTGTTACACATAGTTTGTGTACCCATTTTGTCATACTTCTTGAATGGTGTATACACGCTGAGTACATGCTATCTATTACGTGCACCTCGTTGCCATGGCAACACACATCAACCAAGTAAGCATGAAGGGGTGGGATCACCACCCGGAAGCACAACCAGGTTTGCGCAGCAATGTAGAGCGTTATGTTGCCATGACATTGGGTGCATCACGATGACGTATATGCGTCTTGAGACGAAGCAGCAGTACATTGTGAGCGTGATATTCGTGGTTGTATGTAACGAATCAGGTAATCAATAGGGGTATATAAGGCAGCACACTAGGGGTATGTTTCATATATGTTCTGTTTGTACATGTGACCAAGGCCTCTATGAGGGGCCGAAACGTTATGTGACCTATTTATACACATTAAAGGTGTTGAATTTATTCTCAGAGTGCTTGCTATTTTCTGATGATTCAAGGGGATATACACCGGATTTTCAGATGAGAATATATATATATATATATATATATATATATATATATATATATATATATATATATATATATATATATATATATATATATATATATATATATATATATATATATATATATATATATATATATATATATATATATATATATATATATATATATATATATATATATATATATATATATATATATATATATATATATATATATATATATATATATATATATATATATATATATATATATTCCCACTTGTTAGAAAGACAAATACCAGGGTGCAAAATCTCATAGTATACACAATCCAACAATTGCACTCTCTGGATTTAAACCACAGCAAGTTTAATGTGTAACGTTTCGGATCATGCACCCCTTGCTCAGACAACCATAAAGTGAACAAAATAGTGCTTATATATTTAAACAGGCTCCTCCCACTTCCTCTACAACTAATCACAAAGGTATTACAGTTGTAATAATTACATACAGGTGATGCTTTGTGTATATTATCACCTGTATGTAATTAGTATCAACTGTGATACCTTTGTGATTAGTTGTAGAGGAAGTGGGAGGAGCCTGTTTGACTATATAAGCACTGTTTTGTTCACTTTATGGTTGTCTGAGGAAGAGGTGAATGCTCCGAAACGTGACACATTAAAGTTGCTGTGGTTTAAATCCAGAGAGTGCAATTGTTAAATTGTGTATATATATTTCTTTTTGATCTATCAAATAACTGAAGGACACAGTAATATTTCAGTAGTGAAATGAGGTTTATTGGATTAACAGAAAATGTGCAATATGCATCCAAACGAAATTAGACGGGTGCATAAATTTGGGCACCCCAACAGAAATATCGCATCAATATTTAGTAGAGACTCCTTTAGCAGAAATAACAGCCTCTAGATGCTTCCTATAGCCTGTAATGAGTGTCTGGATTCTGGATGAAGGTTTTGTGGACCATTCCTCCTTGCAAAACATCTCCAGTTCAGTTAGGTTTGATGGTTGCCGAGCATGGACAGCCCACTTCAAATCATTTTAAATGATATTCAGGTCTGGGGACTGGGATGGCCAGTCCAGAACATTGTACTTGTTCCTCTGCATAAATGCCAGAGTAGATTCTGAGCAGTGTTTTTGGTCGTTGTCTTGTTGAAATATTCTTTGTGACTAATTCATCAACATTATTCTCAAGTATCTGCTGATATTGAGTGGAATCCATGCGACCCTCAACTTTAATAAGATTCCCAGTACCGGCTCTGGCCACACAGCCCCACAGCATGAGGGAACATCCACTAAATTTTACTGTTGGTAGCAAGTGTTTTTTTTGGAACACTGTGTTCTTTTGCCGCCATGCATAACGCCCCTTGTTATGACCAAATAACTCAATCTTTGTTTCATCAGTCCATAGCACCTTCTTCCAAAATTAAGCTGGCTTGTCCAAATGTGCGTTTGCATACCTCAAGCGACTCTGTTTGTGGCGTGTGTGCAGAAAAGGCTTCTTCCGCATCACTCTCCCATACTGCTTCTCCTTGTGCAAAGTGCGCTGAATTGTTGAACAATGCACAGTGACACCATCTACAGCAAGATGATGTTGTAAGATTTTGGAGGTGGTCTGTGGGCTGTTTTTGACCGTTCTCACCATCCTTTACCTCTCCGATATTTTACTTGGCCTGCCACTTCTGGCCTTAACAAGAACTGTGCCTGTGGTCTTCTATTTCCTCACTATGTTCCTCACAGTGGACACTGACAGCTTAAATCTCTGTGATAGCTTTTTGTAGCCCTCCCCTAAACCATATTGTTTAACCATCTTTGTTTTCAGGTCATTTGAGAGTTGCTTTGAGGCCCCCATGTTGCCACTCTTCAGAGGAGAGTCAAAGAGAACAACAACTTGCAATTGGCCACCTTAAAGTGAATGTAAATTTTGATGCTAAAGTGCCCGGTTTTTAAAAATTCGATTAAAAACCGGGCACTTTAATTAATCAAAATTTACATTTCACTCGTGTTGTGAAAAAAAAAACAACTTACCTTTTGATCTTGACAGCAGATTCAGCTTCCTCCACCCGTCGCAAAGCCTCTTCCTGAGTCTAAAATGAGGAATCCGGCTTCCTCCAATCACGGCATTGAATCAGACACAGATTCCCCCGGGGGGAGGGGGGGAGCCGTGATTGGAGGATGACCCATCCATCATTTCTGACATCAGAAATGGCTTGCGACGACCGGAGGAAGCTGGAGCAGCTGTCAATTTTAAAAGATAAGTGGTTTTTTTTCACAAAAATTTACATTCACTTTAAATACCTTTTCTCATGATTGGATGCACCCTTCTATGAAGTTCAAGGCTTAATTTGCTCACCAAACCAATTGTGTATTCCAATTAATCAGTGCTAGGTAGTTACAGGTATTCAAATCAACAAAATGGCAAGGGTGCCCAAATTTATTTACCTGTCTAATTTGGTTTGGATGCATATTGCACATTTTCTGTTAATCCAATAAACCTCATTTCACTACTAAAATATAACTGTGTCTTTCAGTTATTTGATAGATAAAAATGAAATTGCTGATCCAAACACCCAATTATTGATAAATGAAAACCATGGAAATTGTCAGGGGTGCCTAAACCTTTGCATACAAGTGTGTATATATATATACACTGGCAGAAGCAGAACTGAAATACTAGAGAGAGAGAGAGAGAGAGAGAGAGAGAGAGAGAGAGAGAGAGAAGAGAAAAAAAGAAAAAAGGTGGAACATTCCTTTTTTTTTTTATTTTACATTATTTTCCATGCAAGAACTTTTCTTGACCCTGTCTCTAACCACAAAACCAGAAACAGAGGAGAGCGGAGGGGGAACATTAAAGGAGTACAGTCAAATTCCTGGGCTGTGGTTCACTTCAACACTGCACCAACATCCGTCCTCTGCCCTGGCTCAGATGGGGCAAATATTTTACCAAGGATATACGATGCTTTAACCATTCCTTTGCCAGAAATAAAATACAAAGAAAATGGAACCACAAGTCATTCAATTAAATTTTTCACCAATACATGAATTACCCACTGAGATTGTCATCATTTTCATCAGTAGATAAATTACGAACTGAGGAACTAGCACACAAAAGGCTGGGGGTATCTGCACTTTACGATTTATTTTGTGTTCAAGTGGTTTCTAATCTTGACTATTATATGTGTGTGTGTTAACGTTTTTTAAATACCTCTTAGATTATATGTGTGTCATATAGATAACATTGTGCTTACTCCTGTGGAGTTATTTATGAGTCAACACTGATTGGCTAAAATGCAAGTCTGTCAAAAGAACTGAGATAAGGGGGCAGTCTGCAGAGGCTTAGATACAAGGTAATTACACAGATAAAAGTATATTGATATCACTGTGTCAGTTATGCAAAACTGGGGAATTGGTTATAAAGGGATTATCTATCCTTTCAAACAATAGAAATTCTGGAGTAGACTGTCCATTTAAGTATAGAAACTTTAAGTATAGGTAGGGATACCATAGGTAAAATCAGCTATTTTAAATGCCAATAGAAAGGTAAATGATCTATTTGTAAACAATTTAATACACTCCAGCAGGTAAAATTGATCATTAGTAACAAAATAAAGGGGAGACAATTTTAGGGTAAACTGTCCCTTTAATTCCCTGGCCTTAGTACCTTCTAAAATATCTGTCTTATCCTTAGCGTGTTGCCCTCATTAACATGTCGTAGCCTTGTCAAGCCCTGAGTCTGCAGTCACAACCGAGGCCCAGTCTGAACAAACTGTACTGTTCAAGTCTCCCCACTGACTTCCTATTGATGCAAACATGTTTTCTTTTTGAGTTGTACCCAGTAATATGATTATCTAACCTCTGAAGCAGCAGTGTTATGCTTTGTCCTCTTTCCCTTGCACTGAAGTATAAAATCTTCCAGTAACTTTCTAATTTGGAAAAACTGACATGAAATAATCTGTCCCAATTTACAGAAATGACTTCCTCCCCAGATGTTTTATGCCTGTGAACAACATCATTTTGTATCACAATGTTATTTTCCCCAGATCTATCCAGTTTTATTCTTTGTACTCCAATGATGTGCTTAAAGGGTCATTATAGTGGAAAAAATACATGCTCTACTTCGTTACAGCGAGTGATTTTATCAGTAGCAACCCTGCAACTATGTGTTTAAACCACTCAAAGGGTACCATTCATGAGCTGCAAAAAAACTTCTGGTCCTGAGCAGAAAACTGCCAAAGGGAAAGTCATACAGCCTAGTTGTGCGAATACTGCTGCTGATTGGGTCACTGGACGATTCCACTCAGCACCAGCAGATCTCTGTGGCTTTAGAACGGTACTTTAACTATGTATTTAACCCCTTTATGAGGATATAACACAGAATTCCAGGGTCCCTAGTGATAAAACTTAATGCCCTAATGCATTAGAACATGTATTTTGCACCACTATAATGGTCCTCTAAAACAGGGACTGCCAAATAAAGCTAGACACACTTTTTGGGGAAGTCAGTTAAAAAAGGTTGTTTGTTGTTGTTTCATACACAGGTATGTAGTTTTGTTTGAAAAATGGTATTGGCTGGAGGAAAAATGAATATTTACACTCACTTTTTTTTTTTTTTTTATTCCAGATAACAATAAATTAAGAATGTAATCTCCCATAAAATCCACAATATTAGGACTTTAATTACAGGAGAAAGGAGCAAAATAAATAATAAAAGCAGATGGTATAGTTGTTTTACTGTGCATAATTAAGCATTTCATAATACAAACTCATAATGTTTTATGTCCCTTTAAAAGGGACACTCAGGTCAAATTAAATTTTCATGATTCAGATACAGCATGTAATTTTAAACAACACTCTGATTTACTTCCATTAAAAAAAATGTGCACAGTCTTTTATATTTACACTTTTTGAGTCACCAGATCCTACTGAGCATGTGCAAGAATTCACAGACTATATGTATATGCATTTGCGATTGGCTGATTGCTATCACATGGTACAGGGGGAGTGGAAATAGACATAACTTTGAAATGTGTTAGAAAAAAAATCTACTACTCATTTGAAATTCAGAGCAAATGCTATTGTATTGTCTTGTCATCTTGCATTTGTTGATTATGCAAATCTACTGTGTTTACTGGTCCTTTAATGAAAATTTAAAAAAAATATTGCAGTATACACATTTATTTTTCTGATTTAGCCGCAAAATACCAATGGAAAGTGGTGTTTGTGCACTCCTCTCAGATAGGCTGTAGGGACTCCATACTAATGAAGTGTAGTGAAATGTATATTGACCCTGCAACATGCTACTCAGTGGCTGTGCTCTCCACAGGACCTATTTAATGGGCACAGCAACTGGCTGATTTTACTGCCCACCCAGTTAAAATGAGCTAATGTTAACTTTTTTGAAGTTTGTTGAACAAATTATCAGTTTATGTTAAATTAGACAATAATCTGTGCTTTTATTAGTTTAAGTGACATTTTATAACTAATAGAAAATGCTCTAATATTGCAAAATATTCCACCCAGCTACTTGATAATGCCCCCGGGGCTGGCAACATTTTCTGTGGAGAACACTACAGTAATAACTTAAAAGTGACACTGAACCCATTTTTTTTTCCTTTCACGATTCAGTAGAGCAGTGTTTTTCAACCAGTGTGCCGTGGCACACTAGTGTGCCATGAGAGATCCTCAGGTGTGCCACGGCAGACTGACAACAGTGTGACATATTTTTTAAACTTTGCTTGTTTTTTACTCCCAGTGCAGGGGTAGTTTGTAGGAGGCATGGCATAACAGCACAATGCATACAGTATGTGTGTGTTTGTGTGTATGTGTATATATATATGCTGTATTAGGCTACAATGTGTGATTTTTTTTAAATTTTGGGATGGTGGTGTGCCACAGGATTTTTTAATGTAAAAAAGTGTGCCACAGCAAAAAAAAAGGTTAAAAATCACTGCAGTAGAGCATACGATTTTTTGTCTTTGTTCTCTTACGAGTAGGACCATTTTTGATTCAGCTATTACTTTTTTTTTTTAGGCACCATACCCACATATGCCAGTTACTAAAGCAAGTGGAAGGGTGTGTTTTGACCGCAATTACACAATTTCAGCCATTCTATCCACCTCTCTCACTCTGCCAAGCGTTCCACAGTTTTTACAAGAAACATTTTTGCTAATGGAAATATACTATAAACCTGCTTCTACAATTCATGTCTCAATGTTGGCTATTATGTCCCTTTAAGGAAACAAACTGCAAAAAGAAAATGTTTTTATGTATATATAAGCAATAGTATATTTATACAATGCGTTAACTATGTGTTTACCCATGCAAAAGAGTTAAACAGAAGGTTAAGTCAGCTCCACAGCAGCAATGCACTACTGGGAACATAACTGGTGAGCCAATGACAAGAGGTAAATGTACATAGCCACCAATCAAAAGCCAGAACCTAGTAGTGCATGGATGCTTCTTGATGTATGTTTTTCAATAAAGGATACCAAGAGAGTGAAATAAATTTGATAACAAAAGTTAATTGAAAAATCTCTTAAAATTGCATAATCTGAATCGTGAGATGTCCTTTTAATTCTGACAACAATCCATAGCAACGAAACAGCATCTTAAAGGGACATTGTACACCAGATTTTTCTTTGCATAAATGTATTGTAATTGATACATTTATATAGCCCATCTGGGAGTGTTTTTGTAACAATGTATAGTTTTACTTTTTTTTTTTTTTTTTTTTAAATAACGTGCTGATTTTCAGACTCCTAACCAAGCCCCACAGTGTCAGATGTATACGGATGTCTACTGACTCCTGCTGGCTCCTGTTTGTTTTCTGTCTTTTCATGTGCGGGGGAGGGGGGAGTGTCTGCTCTTTTTGCTTTCCTAGCCCCTTTCACTGGGTGTCCCAGCCTCACCTCATCAACAGTGCTAATCTGGGAGCTTCTAAGTAAGTTTTTAAAAGGTTTGACACTGGATTTTTAGATCAGTATCTGTGCATATTATACTTTATAGTAGTATCTATTACATGCAGTTATATGAAAATTGGTATATACTGTCCCTTTAAAAGGGATAGTAAACCCCAAAATTTTATTTTATGATTCAGATAGAACATACAATTTTAAACAACTTTACAATTTAATTCTATTATCAAATGTTCTTCATTCTCTTGTTATCCTTTGCTGAAGTGACAGCATTGCACTACTGACAGGAAGCTGAAAATATCTATTAAGCCAATCACAAGAGACAAATGTGTGCAGGCACCAATTAGCAGCAGCTCCCACTAGTGTATGATATGTGCATATTCATTTTTTAACAAGGGATATTAAGAGAACAAAGCACATTTGAAAATAGAAGTGAATTTAAAAGAGTCTTAAAATGACATGCTCTATCTGAATCATGCAAGTTTAAGTTTGACTTTCCTATCCCTTTAATACATTGTGTTCAGTTGATTTTTTTTCCCCTGGAAATAATAATTTTTCATTATTTCTCTGGAATCAATAACTAGCATGTTTATGTCACAGAGTGTAAATCAGTAACATCTTAAAGATGGAAAAAATATATAGATTTTCCAAGAGGAATAATAAATAGAACACAAGGACATGATTTGAAAAATAAGTAAATATGTTGACCTGAAGCAAGAGTGGTATTTAAACTGATCAAACTTCCAGCTGCTAAAAGGGACATATAACATTCATATTTTAGATACACAACAAGGTGTTACAAAAAAACACAAAACAAGTGTTAGATAAATCACATGACCCAGTGGGACACCAAATCTGTGTACACTAGGCCTATGGCTGCATAAACAGAAATACATTTCTAAATGTTTCCAATTGAATTTGAAATACTACAAAATATACAAACTAGATCATGAAGTCTCATTAAAGGGACAGTTCACCCAAAAGATTTCTCCCCTTTAAATTATTCCCAACAATCCTTTTAACCTGCTAGTGTGTATTAAATTGGTTACAAGTAGCTCCTTTACTCCTATTTCAGCATTTGAAATAGCTGATTTAGCCTGTAGTATCACCACCTACACTGAACAAATTAATACTGGAGTATAGGCTATTGAATAGCCTAAGTATACACAGCCAGCAGAAGAGATTACACTCTCAGTGGGATGCAGGATAGTTAAGTAATAAAATGGTCATGTTCCATTGTTCTCTCTATCTATTGAGCTTTGGTGTTCCAGCCAAATGAAAGATAAGGAAGCAAGTCTGTTTACACAAACTTAGAACATAATGAGATCTGATATCACCTTTAAGTTCAACCCATTGTAATAGGCTGTGGTTTCAAAGCACAAAATCAGCTACTTTATATACACAAATAAGCATGAAAATGGAATATCTCAAATATTTTATACTCTGCAGTTGGTATAATAAGGCATTTAAAATACATTAATGGAAAAACAATTTTACAGTGTACTGTCCCTTTAAGTTTCTCTGCAGTTATTCATACGAGTAATATAGGGGGCGCAGAATACAAATGCACTTTCTACAGCAATAAAGATAATACATATCTATTTTTGGAATACTCTATGGACATTCTTTAGAATATTTTACATTATGAATTAAAGGGACATTGTACTGTAAATTCATTATTTACCATAGAAGATGCAGATTATAACATTTATGGGGAATTTATTTTTGTATATGAAATGGTTGTTTTTGCTGATCAAAGTTTCAATTTGTTGTGCTCAAGAACATGGCCATATAGATGGGCTGAGCCTGCAGAAATAGCAGACCTAATCTTATGTATCTCGGGCCATTATACACTCATTTTTTCTTTGCATAACTGTTTTGTAGATGATCTATTTATAAAGCCCATAAAGTTTTTTTTTAAAAAAAATTTTTTTATAATTTTGCTTATTTTTAACCTCTTAAGGACATATGACGGAATTTTTCCGTCATAAAACAATTGAGCAAACTGAAAGCTGTGTCCTTAAAGGGTTAAATAACATTGCTCTGATTTTCAGACTCCTAACCAAGCCCCAAAGTTTTATTTGAATACCGTCAGCTACCTTCTCCAGCTTGCTCCTGTTTGTGTAAAGGGTCTTTTCATATGTAAAAGAAGGGGGAGGGGGGGGAGTGTCTTATTTCCCACTTGCAGTGGGCTTTCCAACTGCCTTTTCAACAGAACTAAACTGAAATCTTCTAAGTATGTTTTTACACCATTTTATACTGGATTTTTATATCAGTATCTGTGCATCTTATTTTTTATAGTAGTGTCTATTACATGCAGTTATATAAAAATGAGTGTATACTGTCCCTTTAAGGCCTTCTCATCTTATTTCTCTATCTGTACACAATGGCCAATAATTAGAGAGCAACTGAAAAGAAAAAATTAGTGAACTCTCTTCCATGCCTCACTGGGAACTTGATTGCGATCTATTGTTTGCATACCTTTTCTATGGAGAATACTCAAGTATTCATATTTTCAGTATAGGTGGTGGTTTCAACAGGCAAAAGGGGCTATATTAAATTATAATATTAAGGCAAAGGAGCTATTTATAAACAATTATATACATTCCAGCAAGTAAAACAGTTTGGGCACACATTAAAGGGAAGAAAATGTAACAGTGCAATGTCCCTTTAACCATAATCTACTGCATTTCCTTTGGAATGCATCTTGTATACATGGAGAGTTATCCAATACGTGACCAAGTCGCAATTTATATGACCCCCTAAGTCTTACCTGTAATATCTGGACTGCAGGTAAGTAGAACACACAGCTTTGGATACATGGCTTGCAGAGCCAAAGTCTATGACCTTAACTCTATACGGTTGCCTAGAAGGGTCCACCAGCATAATGTTCTCTGGCTTCAAATCAGCATGGATAAGTCCCAGACTCTTTAGCTTCATAAGGGCTGTGCCCACCTGCTGTAAAACAGGCCGGATGTACTTAAGAGGCAGTGGGCTGAACTTATTCTGCTTAAGGAAGTCATATAAGTTCTGCTCCAACATCTCAAAAACAAGGCAGGTGTGGTTCTTGTGCTGGAAGCATTCATAGGCTCTCACAAAATTGTAGTCATCTGCGCTCTCTGTGCTAAGGCGTGCCAGGATGCTCACCTCAATCTGCCCCTGTCTAGCATAAGATGGATGATTTTTCAGGATCTTGATCGCAACAATCTCATTGGTTCCTCTTTTCCAGCATTTTACCACCTGCCCAAATGTGCCCCTACCCAGGAACTCCAGTACTTCATAGGTGTTGGTCATAGAGCACAGGACCTCATGCTGCACAAGCTGGTAGTCACCTTCACTGTTGGAGCCACTGTTTTTGGAGGTGGCCGTGGAGGTGTTAGCAGCTGTGGCACCGCTTGCATTGTTCTGGGTCATTGGAGGATGCTCTTCCACAATCTGCACACTGCTGTTGTTTTCCAGCTCCTCACACTTTCTCTTCAAGCCGCACTTCTGGTAAGTATCCAGAAGGCTGACTGTGCTTCGACGCATCAGGTTGGTTTGGGGGCCACCAAGCGTTTGACCGCTTGTGGCTGATGACCCACTACTGGATGAAGTCACTACAATGTGACCTGCGCTGGTGGGAAAGATGACCGTCTGTTCGTAAGGTGCCTGAAGAAGAGAAGCGTGGGCGAGTATTGGCTGGCCAGATGAGGAGCTGTTCTTGCCTGGGTTATAGACTTTGCTGTGGCAGCCGTAACCGGTCATATCCCAGCTAGGGCTTGGTTCCAACTTTGGCTTCTTCACGCTATAGATGGCGCTCAGCGGGAGGCCGTGAGAGGAAAAGATCTGCAGATGAGAGGCCATACCTGTCAAAAAAAATAGCACAAAAGAGATTCAGTACAGTATAATAAAATACATTTCAAAGAAAATGATCAGCTCTAGAAATATAAGGAACTAAATCAGAAAGATAATAAACATTCAATGAACATCTCTAATCACACTAAGTATCTGAAATGTTACTTGTTTTAAACGTCTACAGGCGCACTGGAAGGCACAGAAGAATTAATGTATATGTAAAAGGAACATAAACGTGTAATAATAAGAAATACTTGGAAAAAAAAATGAGGAACCAGGAATTTAAATGCAGAGTGGTTTATTTAATACACAAGGTGGGTAGCACTAACACAGGTGTGCAAGGGGTGCTAGATCTGATGCCTTTCGCGCATGCTCACATGCGCTTCATCAGAGATGTAATAATAAGAATATTTATAACAATAAGAATCCTTAAATGTAGCCACCAATCAGCAAGCGCTACCCAGGTACTGAACCAAAGATAGGCCGGCTCATAAGCTTACATTCCTGCTTTTTCAAATAAAGATAGCAAGAGAACGAATAAAATTTGATAATAGGAGTAAATTAGAAAGTTGCATGCTCTACCTGAAGTTCTGTATCCCTTTAAAATGATATGAAACAATTTGTTTTCTCTTACTGTATTCAGATAGCACATATCATTTTAAACAACTTTCTAATTTACGTCTATTATGATATATGCTTTATTGCAGCCACCAATAAGCAGCTAGCTCCCAGTAGAGCATTGCTGCTCATGAGCCTACCTAGGTATGCTTTTCAACAAAGTATACTAAGAAAATGAATCAAATATTAAAATTGAAATTAGATGTTTTCTGATCACAATCCAAATTTTTGATATAACAACACATTTATAGAGCCATTTTAACTTGTAGAATTACTCCGCTAAAACGACTTTGTAAACTTTTTTTTTTTTTGTATCTTTACCGAGTACTCCAAAACATTTTCGAATGTAACATTGGTTTTGCATATAGGCAAAACAAACTGAAATGACCTCTACCATTAAGAAACAACGTCACCAAAAAGATACAAATGCTACAAGCAAAATTAAAGTTAAAGGGACACTGAACCCAAATTTTTTTCTTTCGTGATTCAGATAGAGCAAGCAATTTTGAACAACTTTCTAATTTACTCCTATTATCAATTTTTCTTCGTTATTTTGCTTTCTTTTTTTGAAAAAGAAGGCATCTAAGCTATGTTTTTGGTTCAGAACCATGGAAAGCACTCGTTTATTGGTAGGTGAATTTATCCACCAATCAGCAAGAACAACTCAGTGTGTTCACCAAAAATGGGCTGGCATTTAAACTTACATTCTTGCATCTCAAATAAAGATACCAAGAGAATGAAAAGAATTTGATAATAGGAGTAAATTAGAAAGTTGCTTAAAATTGCATGCTCTATCTGAATCACGATAGAAAAAAATTGGGTTCAGTGTCCTTTTAATTTTTAAAAAAAAATAATTAAAATATCATTAACAACAATTACCAATATGAATAACCCAACAACCACCAACTATACTAATAATAAAGCTGTTCAAAATTCTTAAAAAGACGTACACACTAGTGTAGTATATGTGCGTATTCTTTTTCAACAAGGAATACTAAGAGAACAAAGCACATTTGAAAATAGAAGTGATTTAAAAGTGTCTTAAAATTACATGCTCTATCTGAATCATGAAAGTTTAATTTTGATTTTCCTATCCCTTTAATTGCACACCATGGGACCAATCAACATATAAGTCTTTAAACTTGGATTTGGAATTGTGATAACTGGAAAAAGCAAACTGACAATGCCAGCACAAGTTCAGAGCTTGAAAACAAGTGCAAGACAGTTATCGAACCGCAATGTATATTATCCCTGCAAAAGATCTCATTCACCAGCTGTCTACTGCTCAGCAATGATCTGCAACTTTAAAAGGGACTATAAAGTAAAAAAAAAAAAAAAAAAAAGTTATGATTCAGATAGGACAAACAATTTTAAAGGGACACTGAACCCAAATTTTTTCTTTCATGATTCAGATAGAGCATGCAATTTTAAGCAACTTTAATTTACTCCTATTAAATTTTCTTCATTCTCTTGGTATCTTTATTTGAAAAGCAAGAATGTAAGTTTAGATGCCGGCCCATTTTTCGTGAACAAGCTGGGTTGTCCTTGCTGATTGGACAGCACTAACAAACAAGTGCTGTCCATGGTTCTGAACCAAAAACTGGCTGGCTACTTAGCTTAGATGCCTTTTTCAAATAAAGATAGCAAGAGAATGAAGAAAAATTGATAATGGGAGTAAATTAGAAAGTTGCATGCTCTATCTGAATCATGAAAGAAAAAAACATAAATTATGCTTACCTGATTTAATTTCCATCTGTGGGAGGAGAGTCCATTGCTTCATTCATTACTTGTGGGGATTAAGAACCTGGCCACTGGGAGGAGGCATAGACACCCCAGCCAAAGGCTTAAATACCTCCCCCACTCCCCTCATCCCCCAGTCATTCTGCCAAGGGAACAAGGAACAGTAGGAGAAATATCAGAGTATAAATGGTGCCAGAAGAATAAAATTAAACTTAGGTCCGCCCACCGGAGAAACAGGTGGGGGCAGTGGACTCTCTTCCTACAGATGGAAATGAAATTATCAGGAAAGCATAACTTATGTTTTCCATCTTAATGGGAGGAGAGTCCACTGCTTCATTCATTACTTGTGGGAACAAATACCCAAGCTCTAGAGGACACTGAATGGAAAAAAAAACGGGAGGGCAAAAGGAGGCGGACCCTAAACTGAGGGCACCACAGCCTGCAGAAACTCTCTCCTAAAAACTGCTTCAGCCGAAGTAAAAACGTAAAATTTATAAAACTTTGCAAAAGTATGTAAGGAAGACCAAGTGGCCGCCTTACAAATCTGCTCCATGGAAGCCTCATATCTTAAAGGCCCAAGAAGAGGCCACAGCTCTAGTTGAGTGAGCCGTAATCCTCTGAGGAGGCTTGTATCCCACTGTCTCATATGCCAGACGGATCATACTCCTCAACCAAAAGGATAGAGAAGTAGCAGAGGCCCTTTGCCCCCTACATTTCCCTGAATACACAACATATAAGGACGAAGACTGTCTGAACTCCTTTGTGGCCTGAAGATAAAACTTCAAAGCCCGAACTACGTCCAGATTATGAAGTAACCTTTCCTTTGAAGAAGAACGGTTAGAAAACAAAGAAGGAACTACTATTTCCTGATTGATGTTACGACTCAACACCACCTTGGGTAGGAATCCTAATCCAGTGTGAACAGAACAGCCTTATCGGCGTGAAAAACTAAGTAGGGAGGCTCACATTGCAAAGCCGCCAACTCAGAAACTCTGCGTGCCGATGCAATAGCCAGTAGGAATAGGACCTTCCATGAAAGAATCTTAATGTCAAGCGCATGCATAGGCTCAAACGGAGCCCTCTGCAAAACCTTAAGAACCAAGTTTAAGCTCCAAGGAGGAGCCGAATTCTTAAAGACAGGCCTGATCCTAACCAGAGCCTGAACAAAGGACTGAATGTCAGGAAGCTCCGCAAGCTTCTTATGCAACAGTACAGATAAAGCCGAAATCTGTCCCCTTAGGGAACTGGCAGCAAGAACCTTATCCAGACCGTCCTGGAGAAAAGCCAAATTCCTGAATACCCTGACCTTGTGCTAGGGGTATCCTCGTTCCTCACACCAGGACAAGAAGTAGGCCCTCCACACCTTGTGGTAGATGCGTAGAGTGACCGGCTTCCTGGCCTGAAAGAGTGTGTCAATCACTCTTTCGAAAAAATTCTCTCTTGGCCAAGACTAGACATTCAATCTCCATGCAGTCAGCCTCAGAGAATCGAGATTTTGATGTAGAAAAGGACCTTGAACCAGCAGATCCCTGTGACAAGGTAACCTCCACGGCGAAGAGGTTGACATCCCCACCAGATCCGCAAACCACATCCTCCGCGGCCACGACGGAGCAATCACAATAGCCGAAGCTTGCTCCTGCTTGATGCGGGCCACTACACGAGGTAAAAGAGGCAACGGGGGAAATATGTAAATTAGGTTGAAGTCCCAGGGCATCGCCAAGGCATCTATCAGTTCCGCCTGGGGATCCCTGGAACGCGACCCGTATCTGGGTAGCTTGCAATTGAGCCTGGATGCCATGAGATCTATCTCCGGTGTCCCCCATCTGTTGCAGATCTCCGCAAACTCCTCGGAATGGAGAGACCATTCCCCTGGATGAAACATCCCTCTGCTCACAAAATCCGCTTCCCAGTTGTCCACACCCAGAATGTGGATCACTGAGAGCGAACAATTTTGAGTCTCTGCCCATTCCAGAATCAGAGATACTTCCCTCATGGCAAGCGAACTTCTCGTTCCCCCCTGATGGTTTATGTAAGCCATCGAGGTAATGTTGTCTGACTGGAAGCTGAAGAATCAGGACGAACCCAGGAGGGGCCAAGCCCTCAGAGCGTTGAATATCACTTGAAGTTCCAGAATATTTATAGGTAGACTCGACTCCTCTTGAGTCCATCTGCCCTGTGGCTTTCTGGCACCCCAAACAGCTCCCCATCCTGATAGACTTGCATCCGTAGTCACAATCTCCCAGGATGGTATGAAGAAGGATGTCCTCTGTTAAACTGGCCCGGTCGGGTCCACCAAGATAGGGACTCCCTCACCAGTCCGTCCAGAGATATCTGTTGGGACAGATCTGAATGGATTACACGTTCCATTGTCTCAAGATGCACAGCTGAAGAGGTCAGAGATGGAACCTGGCGAATGGAATGACATCTATGCTGGATACCATGAACCCGATCACCTCCATACACCTGGCCACAGATGTCCTGGAGGATGTCTGAAGAGCTAGACAGTTGGACGCAAGTTTGCAACGTCTCTGATCTGTCAAGAATATCTTCATGACTGAAGAATCTATTATCGTACCCAGGAATTCCACCCTGTTGCTGGGGACCAATGAACTCTTTCATTTAGTTTATCTTCCACCCGTGGGACCGAAGGAGAAGAGCTTGAGTGATCCTCCGCAAGACTGTAGGACAGAGCCTAGACCAGGATATCATCCAGATAAGGTGCCACTGCAATCCCCCTGGCTCTCGCTACCGTGAGTAGAGCTCCCAGAACCTTTGTAAAGACTCTTGGGGCAGTCGCAAGACCAAACGGAAGGGCCACAAACTGGAAGTGCTAGTCCAGGAAGGCGAATCTTAGAAACCTGAAATGATCCTTGTGGATTGGAATGTGAAGGTCTATAGTCATGAATTGTGCCTCTTGAACCAGGGGCATAATTGACCTGATCGTCTCCATTTTGAGCGATGGAACTGACAAAAACTTGTTTAGGGCCTTTAGGTCCAGAATTGGACAAAACGTACCCTCCTTCTTTGGGATCACGAAAAGGTTTGAATACCCCCCAGACCTCTTTCTGCCGGAGGGACTGGGACGATTACCCTGAGAGATAAAAGATCCCTCACACACCTTAGGAAGGTGTCTCTCTTTTCTGGTCTTGAAGATATGTATGTTTGACAGGAGGAACCTGCCTCTGGCCAGATATGACTTGAATCTTATCCTGTAACCCTGGGCTACGACCTCCAGAACCCAAGGTTCTATAACGTCTCTTCTCCAGGCCTCCGCAAAAAGAGATAGTCTGCCCCCTACATGATACGAGGATAGGTCGAGGGCCGCCCCTTCATGCCAACTTTGACTCAGCAGGCTTCTTGTTCTGCTTGGACTTGTTCCAAGAGTTAGCTGGTTTCCAAGATCCCTTGGACTGATCAGACTTTGCGGCAGACTGCTGGCGCTGAGACTTGTCCGAACGAAAGGGACAAAAAGTAGACCCTTTAGGTTTAGCCTTCTTATCCTGAGGCAAGAAGGCACCCTTGCCACCCGTGACCGTAGATATGATGGAATCCAGGCCCGGGCCAAACAAAACTTTTCCCTTGAACGGGAGGAAAAGCAGTCGAGAGTTGGAAGTCATGTCAGCCGACCACGACTTTAGCCACAGAGCCCTGCGGGCTAAAACAGAAAAACATGATTTCTTAGCATTCAGGCGAATAATCTGCATGTTAGCATGACCAATGAACAAATGCGCTACCCTTAAGGCCTTAATTTGTTCTAGAATCTCATTGAGTAGAGTCTCCACCTCGACCATTGCTGATAGAGCATCAGACCAGTAGGAAGCCGCACCAGCCACTGCAGCGACCGCCGCCGGTTGAAAAATAAACCCTGTGAGTTGGAACATCTTACGCAACATGAACTTCATCTTTTTATCCATCGGTTCCTTGAAAGAGGAGCTATCCTCTAGCGGAAGTCGTTCTCTTAGCGAGCGTGGAGATAGCACCATCCACCTTAGGGACGGTTCCCCATAGTTCAAGCTGCGCTTACGGAACGGGGAATGGCTTTTTAAAAGAAGTAGAGGGGGAAAAGGACTAGCCAAGTTTCTTTCATTCATTCTTAATAATGTTGACCATCTTGACGGGAACCGGGAAGGCCTATCAAGTTTAGGGATCGAAGGTTCCACCGGTAGTTTCGGTTCCAGAACCTCTAACATAGCAAGCACATCTTTCAGCAGAAAGCACAAATGATCCATTTTAAATTTAAAATCTGGTTCCTCCACAGACAGAGGCATAGAAGTAGCCGATTCCGTCCTATAAGCGACATCCTCCGATAAGTTAGAGTTGTTCTCCTCAGCGGATAATCGGAGACATCCAGCAGAGTCGAAGACCCCTGAGACGGATAGCAGTGACATACTTTCCGCTTAGTAGGGCGAGGCATCGCATTAATGGCTGCAGAAACTGCTGTCTGTAACTGATCGGCAAAGTCTGGCTGCCAAAGGGCCCCTCCCACAGGAGGATTAGTAGGGTCCTGGGAAACTGCTTCTGTAAATCGGAGAGGATTGCAAGGAACGCACCTCACGGGGCGGAGAACCCTCAGAGGTGGACGGCTCAGTCGTACTAAATATTTTATTATTTTTAGATATAGCAATATTGTCAAAGCATGTGGAAAAGAGTTGAGCAGGCGGTTCAACTGGAACCTCCTCACAATATACACAGTTACTAGGTTTATATAGAGGGAGTATCCTCCAACATAGAGTCCTCCATAGCTTGCGCCTTTATTGCGGACTTGATCTCATCTCACACAAATGCAGCAGAACACAATAAACAATATTATGCACCATAAAATCCCCCCTGTTCAATAACCCCCTTCCGAGGGTATTACCCTAGATTCTATAAAGATAAAGGAGCCACACTGTGACCCTGTCTTCTTACGTTATCAAATATATATAAATGAAACTATCTTACCAGAATCAACGCTGTGGAACAGGAATACGGCCTTTCAAGTGTGACAGGGAAGTAGCATCGCTCCCGACATGGACTTGAGAGAAGAAAAGCAGGCAGCGAAACTCGTCAACGCCGATTGCTAATGGAGCTGTTAAACTGAGTCGGTATGGGTTCGCAGAAAGACTCTCCCTGCATCTCCGGACTCTAACTTTCATCCATGCTCTCACTGAGAGGCTGACAGGACTACTTAACACTCCAGTCCAATTTCGAAGAGTACTACCCTCCATAAGAGACTACTCAGAATCTTCTGACACTTCTCTGCCAACCTCCTGTGACAAAAGGCAAAGAATGACTGGGGGATGAGGGGACTGGGGGAGGTATTTAAGCCTTTGGCTGGGGTGTCTTTGCCTCCTCCTGGTGGCCAGGTTCTTAATACCCACAAGTAATAAATGAAGCAGTGGACTCTCCTCCCATTAAGATGGATTCAGTGTCCCTTTAATGTAGAAAGGAGGACAGATTCAAAGTCTTCTCAGAGAAGTGAAAGATAGAAATAAAATTTCAATTCTCTAGGAACATGAACGTGATGCACATATAGGCTCTAGTGTTAAATCAAACAGCCAAACGGACAGATAAGGCAGCTACGTGATCCATATTTGCTGCCAAATTTGATATTAAGCTGGGCACAGTCACCTCTCAAAATCATTTGTATTATTTATTATAGAAAACTCATTTAAAGGCTGTTTTTAGCAAAATTTAGTGAATTTATTGAATACAATCTTCTAGACTTCTATTTAGTGATTTATGCTGGTCATGGTCTGCATTTTAAGCTGCACGGAATTCATTTTCAGTTTTTTGATTAATGGTAAATTATCAGATTTGTTTGGCTTGCCTGCATCTCGCTGTGCCAACAGACACAAAATTACAGTGCCTGGAGGAATATTTTGTGATGCTGAAAAATAGGCGCATGATAAACACAGAGCAATGAAAATAAATTTAAACAAAACAATCAATCCCGCAATATTCCGCATTAACTCCTTAACAGACAAAAAGGCCTACGATGTATTGCAATGAAATGTGTTGCAGACAAAGAAGGTAAACACCCTTTAATTACAAGATTTTTCCAGCAGTCTTTCAGGGGCACTTTCATTCATTAAACTTTACAAAGATGCTTATTTTGTAAAATACTTACCTTTGCGTAACGCAGATCCTCCGCCCGCAGCTCCTGCTTTCTGTAGAAGAACGATGATGAATGCAGGTTCCTCCAATCATTGTGTGCCCTCTTTGGTGTCCAGCTCGTGAGGCACACAACAATTGGAGGAAGCCGGATTCATCATTATTCTGCTAAAGAAAGCAGGAGCTGCGGGCGGAGGATCGGCGTTATGTTTAGCATAACGAAAAGGTAAAAAAATTTAAAAAATAAGCATCTTTGACATATTACAAGAATGTACATGAACAGTGTGTGCTCCCCAAAATTGGCTTCTGTACTCCGAAATCGGTACTGTGAAAATATATTTCCAATGGGAAATTGCGTAAAAATATTGTCCCTTTAATAGACTAGATTATTTTTTTTGGTGTTATCATTCACTAGAGGATGTTTGTTTTTTTAAATGCAAGCTAATCAACCAGCCCTGTGTTGCTCAGGAGCTGAACTGTATAGCGGCTCTGAATGAAACTTTAGTTATGTGAGTTTAGTTATATGATTAAACACATTTATGGTTCAAAACACATAGGTCTAGATCCCATGCTCAGCACTACCTGTAATACTAGCTGTATGTCAGCAGCACTCCCTATATCCCATGCTCAGTACAACCTGTAATACTAGCTGTATGCCAGCAGCACTCCCTAGATCCCATGCTCAGCGCTACCTGTAATACTAGCTGTATGTCAGCAGCACTCCCTAGATCCCATGCTCAGTGCTACCTGTAATACTAGCTGTATGTCAGCAGCACTCCCTAGATCCCATGCTCAGTGCTACCTGTAATACTAGCTGTATGTCAGCAGCACTCCCTAGATCCCATGCTCAGCACTACCTATAAATACTAGCTGTATGCCAGCAGCACTCCCTAGATCCCATGCTCAGCGCTACCTGCAATACTAGCTGTATGTCAGCAGCACTCCCTATATCCCATGCTCAGCACTACCTGTAATACTAGCTGTATGTCAGCAGCACTCCCTAGATCCCATGCTCAGCACTACCTGTAATACTAGCTGTATGTCAGCAGCACTCCCTATATCCCATGCTCAGCACTACCTGTAATACTAGCTGTATGTCAGCAGCACTCCCTATATCCCATGCTCAGCACTACCTGTAATACTAGCTGTATGTCAGCAGCACTCCCTATATCCCATGCTCAGCACTACCTGTAATACTAGCTGTATGTCAGCAGCACTCCCTATATCCCATGCTCAGCACTACCTTTAATACTAGATGTATGTCAGCAGCACTCCCTATATCCCATGCTCAGCGCTACCTGTAAAATTAGCTGTATGCCAGCAGCACTCCCTATATCCGATGCTCAGCACTACCTGTAATACTAGCTGTATGTCAGCAGCACTCCCTACATCCCATGCTCAGCACTACCTGTAATACTAGCTGTATGTCAGTGGGCACTCCCTAGATCCCATGCTCAGCACTACCTGTGATACTAGCTGTATGCCAGCAGCACTCCCTAGATCCCATGCTCAGCGCTACCTGCAATACTAGCTGTATGTCAGCAGCACTCCCTAGATCCCATGCTCAGCGCTACCTGCAATACTAGCTGTATGTCAGCAGCACTCCCTAGATCCCATGCTCAGCGCTACCTGCAATACTAGCTGTATGTCAGCAGCACTCCCTAGATCCCATGCTCAGCGCTACCTGCAATACTAGCTGTATGTCAGCAGCACTCCCTAGATCCCATGCTCAGCGCTACCTGTAATACTAGCTGTATGTCAGCAGCACTCCCTAGATCCCATGCTCAGCGCTATCTGTAATACTAGCTGTATGTCAGCAGCACTCCCTAGATCCCATGCTCAGCGCTATCTGTAATACTAGCTGTATGTCAGCAGCACTCCCTAGATCCCATGCTCAGCGCTATCTGTAATACTAGCTGTATGTCAGCAGCACTCCCTAGATCCCATGCTCAGTACTACCTGTAATACTAGCTGTATGCCAGTGGCCACTCCCTAGATCCCATGCTCAGCGCTACCTGTAATACTAGCTGTATGCCAGCGGGCACTCCCTAGATCCCATGCTCAGCGCTACCTGTAATACTAGCTGTATGCCAGCAGCACTCCCTAGATCCCATGCTCAGCACTACGTATAAATACTAGCTGTATGCCAGCGGGCACTCACTAGAACCCATGCTCAGTACTACCTGTAATACTAGCTGTATGTCAGCAGCACTCCCTAGATCCCATGCTCAGCGCTACCTGTAATACTAGCTGTATGCTAGCAGCACTCCCTAGATCCCATGCTCAGCACTACGTATAAATACTAGCTGTATGCCAGCGGGCACTCCCTAGATCCCATGCTCAGTACTACCTGTAATACTAGCTGTATGTCAGCAGCTCTCCCTAGATCCCATTCTCAGCGCTACCTGCAATACTAGCTGTATGTCAGCAGCACTCCCTAGATCCCATGCTCAGCGCTACCTGTAATACTAGCTGTATGTCAGCGGGCACTACCTAGATCCCATGCTCAGCGCTACCTGTAATACTAGCTGTATGTCAGCAGCACTCCCTAGATCTCATGCTCAGCACTACCTATAAATGCTAGATGTATGCCAGCGGGCACTCCCTAGATCCCATGCTCAGCGCTACCTGTAATACTAGCTGTATGTCAGCGGGCACTCCCTAGATCTCATGCTCAGCACTACCTATAAATGCCAGGATGTATGCCAGCGGGCACTCCCTAGATCCCATGCTCAGCGCTACCTGTAATACTAGCTGTATGTCAGCAGCACTCCCTAGATCTCATGCTCAGCACTACCTATAAATGCTAGATGTATGCCAGCGGGCACTCCCTAGATCCCATGCTCAGCGCTACCTGTAATACTAGCTGTATGTCAGCGGGCACTCCCTAGATCTCATGCTCAGCACTACCTATAAATGCCAGGATGTATGCCAGCGGGCACTCCCTAGATCCCATGCTCAGCGCTACCTGTGATACTAGCTGTATGTCAGCGGGCACTCCCTAGATCTCATGCTCAGCGCTACCTGCAATACTAGCTGTATGTCAGCGGGCACTCCCTAGATCTCATGCTCAGCACTACCTATAAATGCTAGCTGTATGTCAGCGGGCACTCCCTAGATCCCATGCTCAGCACTACCTGTAATACTAGCTGTATGTCAGCGGGCACTCCCTAGATCCCATGCTCAGCGCTACCTGTAATACTAGCTGTATGTCAGCGGGCACTCCCAAGATCTCATGCTCAGCACTACCTATAAATGCTAGATGTATGCCAGCGGGCACTCCCTAGATCCCATGCTCAGCACTACCTATAAATGCTAGATGTATGACAGGGGGCACTCCCTAGATCCCATGCTCAGCACTACCTGTAATACTAGCTGTATGTCAGCGGGCACTCCCTAGATCCCATGCTCAGCACTACCTGTAATACTAGCTGTATGCCAGCAGCACTCCCTAGATCCCATGCTCAGTACTACCTGTAATACTAGCTGTATGTCAGCTGGCACTCTCTAGATCCCATGCTCAGCACTACCTGTAATACTAGCTGTATGTCAGCGGGCACTCCCTAGATCCCATGCTCAGCACTACCTGTAATACTAGCTGTATGTCAGCGGGCACTCCCTAGATCTCATGCTCAGCACTACCTATAAATGCTAGATGTATGCCAGCGGGCACTCCCTAGATCCCATGCTCAGCGCTACCTGTAATACTAGCTGTATGTCAGCGGGCACTCCCTAGATCCCATGCTCAGCACTACCTATAAATACTAGCTGTATGTCAGCAGCACTCCCTAGATCCCATGCTCAGCGCTACCTATAAATGCTAGATGTATGCCAGTGGCCACTCCCTAGATCCCATGCTCAGTGCTACCTGTAATACTAGCTGTATGCCAGTGGCCACTCCCTAGATCCCATGCTCAGCACTACCTATAAATGCTAGATGTATGCCAGTGGCCACTACCTAGATCCCATGCTCAGCACTACCTATAAATGCTAGATGTATGCCAGTGGCCACTACCTAGATCCCATGCTCAGCGCTACCTGCAATACTAGCTGTATGTCAGCGGGCACTCCCTAGATCCCATGCTCAGCGCTACCTGTAATACTAGCTGTATGTCAGCAGGGCACTCCCTAGATCCCATGCTCAGCGCTACCTGTAATACTAGCTTATGTCAGCGGGCACTCCCTAGATCTCATGCTCAGCGCTACCTGTAATAGATGTATGTCAGCAGCACTCCCTAGATCCCATGCTCAGCACTACGTATAAATGCTAGATGTATGCCAGCGGCCACTACCTAGATCCCATGCTCAGTGCTACCTGTTATAGCTGTATGTCAGCAGCACTCCCTAGATCCCATGCTCGGCGCTACCTGTAATACTAGCTGTATGTAAGCAGCACTCCCTAGATCCCATGCTCAGCGCTACCTGTAATAGCTGTATGTCAGCAGCACTCCCTAGATCCCATGCTCAGCGCTACCTGTAATACTAGCTGTATGCCAGCAGCCACTACCTAGATTGCATGCTCAGTGCTACCTATAATACTAGCTGTATGCCAGCAGCACTCCCTAGATCCCATGCTCAGTACTACCTGTAATACCAGCTGTATGCCAGCAGCACTCCCTATATCCCATGCTCAGTACTACCTGTAATACTAGCTGTATGTCAGCAGCACTCCCTAGATCCCATGCTCAGTACTACCTGTAATACTAGCTGTATGTCAGCAGCACTCCCTAGATCCCATGCTCAGAGATACCTGTAATACTAGCTGTATGTCAGCGGGCACTCCCTAGATCCCATGCTCAGCGCTACCTGTAATAGCTATATGTCAGTGGGACTATCTAGATCCCATGCTCAGCACTACCTGTAATACTAACTAGCTGTATGCCAGAAGCACTCCGTAGATCTCATGCTCAGCACTACCTGTAATACTAGCTGTATGTCAGCAGCACTCCCTAGACCCCATGCTCAGCACTACCTGTAATACTAGCTGTATGCCAGCAGCACTCCCTAGATCCCATGATCAGCGCTACCTGTAAATGCTAGATGTATGCCAGTGGCCACTACCTAGATCCCATGCTCAGTGCTACCTGTAATACTAGCTGTATGTCAGCAGCACTCCCTAGATCCCATGCTCAGTGCTACCTATAATGCTAGCTGTATGCCAGCGGCCACTACCTAGATCACATGCTCAGCGCTACCTATAATACTAGCTGTATGTCAGCAGCACTCCCTAGATCCCATGCTTAGAACTACCTGTAATACTAGCTGTATGCCAGAAGCACTCCCTAGATCCCATGCTCAGCACTACCTGTAATACTAGCTGTATGCCAGCGGCCACTACCTAGATCACATGCTCAGCGCTACCTGTAATACTAGCTGTATGCCAGCGGCCACTACCTAGATCCCATGCTCAGCACTACTTGTAATACTAGCTGTATGCCAGCGGCCACTACCTAGATCCCATGCTCAGCACTACTTGTAATACTAGCTGTATGCCAGCGGCCACTACCTAGATCACGTGCTCAGCACTACCTGTAATACTAGCTGTATGTCAGCAGCACTCCCTAGATCACATGCTCAGCACTACCTGTAATACTAGCTGTATGTCAGCAGCACTGCCTAGATCCCATGCTCAGCGCTACCTGTAATACTAGCTGTATGTCAGCAGCACTCCCTAGATCCCATGCTCAGCGCTACCTGTAATACTAGCTGTATGTCAGCAGCACTCCCTAGATCCCATGCTCAGCGCTACCTGTAATACTAGCTGTATGTCAGCAGCACTCCCTAGATCCCATGCTCAGCGCTATCTGTAATACTAGCTGTATGCCAGCAGCACTCCCTAGATCCCATGCTAAGCGCTACCTGCAATACTAGCTGTATGCCAGCAGCACTCCCTAGATCCCATGCTCAGCGCTACCTGTAATACTAGCTGTATGCCAGCGGCCACTACCTAGATCCCATGCTCAGTACTACCTATAATACTAGCTGTATGCCAGCGGCCACTACCTAGATCCCATGCTCAGCGCTACCTATAATACTAGCTGTATGCCAGCGGCCACTCCCTAGATCACATGCTCAGCACTACCTATAATACTAGCTGTATGCCAGCAGGCACTCCCTAGATCCCATGCTCAGCGCTACCTGTAATAATAGCTATATGTCAGCGGGACTATCTAGATCCCATGCTCAGCACTACCTGTAATACTAACTAGCTGTATGCCAGAAGCACTCCCTAGATCCCATGCTCAGCACTACCTGTAATACTAGCTGTATGCCAGCGGCCACTACCTAGATCTCATGCTCAGCACTACCTGTAATACTAGCTGTATACCAGCAACCACTACCTAGATCACATGCTTAGCGCTACCTGTAATACTAGCTGTATACCAGCAAACACTACCTAGATCACATGCTCAGCGCTACCTGTAATACTAGCTGTATGCCAGCGGCCACTACCTAGATCCCATGCTCAGCACTACCTGTAATACTAACTAGCTGTATGCCAGAAGCACTCCCTAGATCCCATGCTCAGCACTACCTGTAATACTAGCTTTATGCCAGCGGCCACTACCTAGATCACATGCTCAGCAATAGCTGTAATACTAGCTGTATGCCAGAAGAACTCCCTAGATCCCATGCTCAGCACTACCTGTAATACTAGCTGTATGCCAGCGGCCACTACCTAGATCCCATGCTCAGCACTACCTGTAATACTAGCTGTATGCCAGCGGCAACTACCTAGATCACATGCTCAGCGCTACCTGTAATACTAGCTGTATGCCAGCGGCCACTACCTAGATCACATGCTCAGCACTACCTGTAATACTAGCTGTATGCCAGAAGCACTCCCTAGATCCCATGCTCAGCACTACCTGTAATACTAGCTGTATGCCAGCGGCCACTACCTAGATCACATGCTCAGCGCTACCTGTAATACTAGCTGTATGTCAGCAGCACTCCCTAGATCCCATGCTCAGCGCTACCTGTAATACTAGCTGTATGTCAGCAGCACTCCCTGACACCATGTTCACTATAAGCAAGGTGCAACAAATATTTAGGAAGCGCAAGTGGCAAGCATTCACTAAATAGCTTTGGCCCAAGTATTATCTGATCACCAAAATGAATGTGCTACACTAAAAAAAGAATCTTTACTTCATGCCTACAATTGAGGGAATTACATAGAAGCATTTTATTTTACCATTTAATTGGCCTAAAAGCAAAATTCTCTAAATCAGCATCATCTTGAAAAACCTAAATGCATAAACCAACTATTAATTTACAGCATGTTGAAGAAACCCTGGGTTAGAGAATTTGCTTTTCAGCCTCCCTAGGGAGTGTCGGACAAACGCAGTATTTACACAAAAGCCAGGAGGTGTCTCATTACCATTTAACTGTTTCTGTTTGTTATTTTGATTGCCTGTTTTGTTTCTGTGCCCTAAGAAGTGATTATGGTGGAATGCTTTCAAAGGGAAAAAATAAAAAAGCTAAACAGATTTATATTTTAGCTTGTACTGGATCTATTTATGGAGATAGAAGACTTGAATGTCTCTAAGTGCAAATATACTTGCCCTGCCCTGCTGGTTTGTCTTGAGGACAGGGATAAAGATCGCTGGAACAACCTAGAAAAGCAGCAGTTAAATGTACAAAGAATAAAAACGTATTGTTAATTTTTATGAATTACAGAAGACAGGAAAAGTCCCTTTTGAAAATGACTTTAGATACTGTAGGACTGATTTAATCTTTGTAACATCTGACTTTTTTTTTTATATAACTGTGTTCCTTTGATTTGCGCTATATCTCTAATTGCACAAGTCTCAAAGTCTCATTTTTTTCCTTTTCTAGAATTTGTTGGGTAGAAAAACACTGCAACACAAATAAGCTGTGCTATAGTATTATTAAAGGGACACTAAAGTCAACATTTTTCTTCCACAATTCACATAAAGCACAAACACACACCAAAAAACTTTCCAATTTTCTTCTACTATCAAAATTATGCAGTCTTTAAATACACACACATCCGAGGAACAAGGTCTTAGTGAGCATGTGAAAGAGTTCACAGGATATATACGTTATATGAGTCTGTGATTGGCTGATGGCTGTCACATGATACAGGGGACAGGCAAATGGAAGAAATTTCAAAATTATTAGATTTAAAAAAAATAAAAAAAATCTACTACTCATTTGAAATTCACAAAAAGTGCTATGAGAGAGGAGAGAAAGAGAAAAAAAAAAAAAAAAAGGAGAGAGAGAAGAGATAGGAGAGAGGGTAAAGAGAGGGTAAAGAGAAGATATGGCCTGCGAGGAAAGGGAGAGTTTAAAAAAGAGAGACTGAAGAGAGAAGGGAGTGGAGAAGGAAAGTTAATAGCGAAGAGAGAGAGAAACAAAAACCTCCAGGTCTGTTATGACCTTCCATGACTGTCGGCACTCTCTGTATTCGCTCAGTTCAACAACTTTTTCTATCTAGCTATTTCTTCCCCAGAACCTCTAGTTGATGTTTCTAACTGCTATGCACTTATTTTTGTTAATGTATTACTGTATGTAACCTTATTTATTTTGTTATGGTATAAAACAATAATAAAATGATTGCACAATAATGTGTTTCACAATGGCTAAACAAAGTGGTGTAGTGGGTGTGGTGTGGGAGGGATCAGAAGTGGCGAGTAACATTTTGGCCTGACTAGTAGCTTAAGACTTGAAGTTTTGAACACTATATATATTATACTGATTTATAAAAACTGAAAATCGCAAATTTCTTACAATATTAATTATCGTTTTATTGATTAATTCACCTCTAATGCCAAGCAACCAACATCTTATTTTTATATGAAATATTTTTGATTTGTTTAATGTTTAACTTACATTCACTTATCTTTCTGTGAGATGTATCTGTTTACATTGGTTGCTTAGCAACAGAAGAAAGTCTATGTGACACCAAAGCTTGCGAGTAGATTACTTGGAAATGGAAAATTACTGTTTCAACTAATTAACCAAAATAATGATAAAGAAAGAAAAATAAATGAAATACTTTTATAAGGTAGGTTTGTTACTAGGTTTTATTCTCAAATAGTGTTCCTCATAATGACTAGTTAAAAAAAAAGCTAGAGGTTTAAGTACATTCCGGCAAGATCCACAATCTGACCCTACAACACATTACACAGTGATTGCTTGATCAGTGTAGGACCTCATTTTTATGACCACAGCAGAGGAGCGCAGAGATAGATTATATATTTCAGTTATAAATCAGTATTATATATATATATATATATATATATATATATATATATATATATATATATATATATATATATATATATATATATATATATATATATATATATATATATATATATATATATATATATATATATATATATATATACACATACACACACACACACATATACTCAAGAGACTTTTTTCAAGGTATAGGCCCCTGCACAAAATAATATACATTTTGCTGATGAAATTACAGGTTTGTTTAATATTTACTTTTTTTAGGCAGGCCCTATGCAAGTTGATGTCCCTTCCAAAGATAGGTTCTGTCTTTTCACACTGATCGTTCTACCTACAGCACACATAAAAAAAAAAAAAATATGTTAATGTTTTTTAAATTTATAAGCCAGCAAAACTGTTTTGATCAATCCACTATTGATTTACTCATTTGGAGAGGCCTCTCAGCACATATAAATGTTCTACAATTCCTGCCCCACTGTACAGCCCTCAGTAATACCCTCCTGCATGGCCCTCAGTAATGGCCCCCGCTGCACGGCCCTCAGTAATGGCCCCCGCTGCACGGCCCTCAGTAATGGCCCCCGCTGCACGGCCCTCAGTAATGGCCCCCGCTGCACGGCCCTCAGTAATGGCCCCCGCTGCACGGCCCTCAGTAATGGCCCCCGCTGCACGGCCCTTAGTAAGGCCCCACTGTACAGCCCTTAGTAAGGCCCCATTGTACAGCCCTTAGTAAGGCCCCACTGTACAGCCCTTAGTAAGGCCTCACTGTACAGCCCTTAGTAAGGCCTCACTGCAATGCCCTTAAGACCTCACTTAACTGCCCTTAGTAAATAAGTCTCACTGTACATCCCTTAGCAACACTTCACTGTACTGCTATTAGTAATGCCCCACTGTAAGCCCCTTAGTAACACCTCACTGTACTACCCTTAGTAAGGCCTCACTGTAAGCCCTTAGTAATGCCTCACTGTACTACCCTTAGTAACGCCTCACTGTAAGCCCTTAGTAAGGCCTCACTGCACGCCCTTAGTAAGGCCTCACTGTACTACCCTTAGTAACTCTTTACTGTAATGGCCTTGGTAAGGCCTCACTAAACTGCCCTTAGTAAATAAGTCTCACTATACATCCCTTAAAAAGGCCTCACTGTACTGCCATTAGTAACGCCCCACTTCACAGCACTTAGCAACGCCTTATTGTACAGCCCTAAGTAAGGCCTCACTGTACTGCCGTTAACAACGCCCCACTTCACAGCCCTTAGCAACGGCCCACTGTACTACCCTAAGTAAGGCCTCACTGTACTGCCGTTAATAACGCCCCACGTCACAGCCCTTAGCAACGCCTCACTGTACTACCCTAAGTAAGGCCTCACTGTACTACCCTAAGTAAGGCAGTAGTAAAAGGAGTCATGAAACACTTATTATAAGCTTGCGAAATTCAGATCATAATTTATTTAATTTTTAATGTCTATTTAGCATTTCAGAAACAAAAGAAAATTGACCAACAATGATTCCCCTTTTTTTGTTATTGTTTTTAAAGTGCATGTTCTTATCCACCAATAGACATTAGTAGGTTTGGATACCACTAATACTGAAGTAGTAGTTTCAAATGAAATCTAAAAAAACATAATTTATGCTTACCTGATAAATTCCTTTCTCCTGTAGTGTAGTCAGTCCACGGGTCATCCATTACTTACTTATGGGATATTAACTCCTCCCTAACAGGAAGTGCAAGAGGATCACCCAAGCAGAGCTGCTATATAGCTCCTCCCCTCTACGTCACACCCAGTCATTCGACCGAAAACCAAACGAGAAAGGAGAAACTATAGGGTGCAGTGGTGACTGGAGTATAATTTAAAATTTAGACCTGCCATAAAAAACAGGGCGGGCCGTGGACTGACTACACTATCAGGAGAAAGGAATTTATCAGGTAAGCATAAATTATGTTTTCTCCTGTTAAGTGTAGTCAGTCCACGGGTCATCCATTACTTATGGGATACCAATACCAAAGCTAAAGTACACGGATGACGGGAGGGACAGGCAGGATCTTTACACGGAAGGAACCACTGCCTGAAGAACCTTTCTCCCAAAAACAGCCTCAGAAGAAGCAAAAGTGTCAAATTTGTAAAATTTGGAAAAAGTATGAAGAGAATACCAAGTTGCAGCCTTGCAAATCTGTTCAACAGAGGCCTCATTCTTAAAGGCCCACGTGGAAGCCACAGCTCTCGTAGAATGAGCTGTAATTCTTTCAGGAGGCTGCTGTCCAGCAGTCTCATAGGCTAAAACGTATTATGCTACGAAGCCAAAAAGAGAGAGAGGTAGCAGATGCTTTTTGACCTCTCCTCTGTCCAGAATAAACGACAAACAGGGAAGAAGTTTGGCGAAAATCTTTAGTTGCCTGTAAATAAAATTTCAGGGCACGGACTACATCTAGATTGTGCAGAAGTCGTTCCTTCTTTGAAGAAGGGTTAAGGCACAATGATGGAACAACAATCTCTTGATTGATATTCTTGTTAGTGACTACCTTAGGTAAGAACCCAGGTTTAGTACGCAGAACTACCTTGTCTGAATGAAAAATCAGATAAGGAGAATCACAATGTAAGGCAGATAACTCAGAGACTCTACGAGCCGAGGAAATAGCCATTAAAAACAGAACTTTCCAAGATAACAGCTTGATATCAATGGAATGAAGGGGTTCAAACGGAACACCCTGTAAAACGTTAAGAACTAAGTTTAAGCTCCACGGTGGAGCAACAGTCTTAAACACAGGCTTAATCCTGGCCAAAGCCTGACAAAAAGCCTGAACGTCTGGAACTTCTGACAGACGTTTGTGTAAAAGGATGGACAGAGCTGAGATCTGTCCCTTTAAAGAACTTGCAGATAAACCCTTTTCTAAACCTTCTTGTAGAAAAGACAATATCCTAGGAATCCTAACCTTACTCCATGAGTAACTCTTGGATTCGCACCAGTGTAAATATTTACGCCATATCTTATGGTAAATTTTCCTGGTAACAGGTTTCCTAGCCTGTATTAAGGTATCAATTACTGACTCCGAAAATCCACGCTTAGATAAAATCAAGCGTTCAATCTCCATGCAGTCAGCTTCAGAGAAATTAGATTTTGATGTTTGAAAGGACCCTGAATTAGAAGGTCCTGTCTCAGAGGCAGCGACCAAGGTGGACAGGATGACATGTCCACTAGATCTGCATACCAGGTCCTGCGTGGCCACGCAGGCGCTATTAGAATCACCGATGCTTTCTCCTGTTTGATCCTGGCAATCAATCGAGGAAGCATCGGGAAGGGTGGAAACACATAAGCCATCTTGAAGGTCCAAGGTGCTGTCAGAGCATCTATCAGGACCGCTCCCGGGTCCCTGGATCTGGACCCGTAACAAGGAAGCTTGGCGTTCTGGCGAGACGCCATGAGATCCATATCTGGTTTGCCCCAACGTCGAAGTATTTGGGCAAAGACCTCCGGATGAAAAGTCTGGCGACTTAGGAAATCCGTCTCCCAGTTCTCCACGCCTGGGATGTGGATCGCTGACAGGTGGCAAGAGTGAGACTCTGCCCAGCGAATTATCTTTGAAACTTCCATCATTGCTAGGGAACTCCTTGTCCCTCCCTGGTGGTTGATGTAAGCCACAGTCGTGATGTTGTCCGACTGAAACCTGATGAACCTCAGAGTTGCTAACTGAGGCCAAGTCAGAAGGGCATTGAGAACTGCTCTCAATTCCAGAATGTTTATTGGAAGGAGACTCTCCTCCTGAGTCCATGATCCCTGAGCCTTCAGGGAATTCCAGACAGCGCCCCAACCTAGTAGGCTGGCGTCTGTTGTTACAATTGTCCAGTCTGGCCTGCTGAAGGGCATCCCTCTGGACAGATGTGGCCGAGAAAGCCACCATAGAAGAGAATCTCTGGTCTCTTGATCCAGATTCAGCATAGGGGACAAATCTGAGTAATCCCCATTCCACTGACTTAGCATGTACAATTGCAGCGGTCTGAGATGCAGGCGTGCAAAAGGTACTATGTCCATTGCCGCTACCATTAAGCCGATTACCTCCATAGCATTGAGCCACTGACGGGTGTGGAATGGAATGAAGGATCCGGCAAGCATTTAGAAGTTTTGTTAACCTGTCCTCTGTCAGGTAAATCTTCATTTCTACAGAATCTATGAGAGTCCCTAAGAAGGGAACTCTTGTGAGTGGCAATAGAGAACTCTTTCTTCGTTCACTTTCCACCCATGTGACCTTAGAAATGCCGGAGTACTAACTCTTGTATGAGACTTGGCAGTTTGGAAACTTGACGCTTGTATCAGAATGTCGTCTAGGTACGGAGCTACCGATATTCCTCGCGGTCTTAGTACCGCCAGAAGAGAACCCAGACCTTTGTAAAGATTCTTGGAGCCGTAGCTAACCCGAAGGGAAGAGCTACAAACTGGTAATGCCTGTCTAGGAAGGCAAACCTTAGATACCGGTAATGATCTTTGTGAATCGGTATGTGAAGGTAGGCATCCTTAAATCCACTGTGGTCATGTACTGACCCCTTTGGATCATGGGTAAGGTTGTCCAAATAGTTTCCATTTTGAACGATGGAACTCTTAGGAATTTGTTTAGGATCTTTAAATCCAATTATTGGTCTGAAGGTTCCTTCTTTCTTGGGAACCACAAGCAGATTTGAGTAAAACCCTAGTCCGTGTTCCGACCGCGGAACCTGATGGATCACTCCCATTAGTAAAAGATCTTGTACACAGCGTAGAAACGCCTCTTTCTTTATCTGGTTTGTTGACAACCTTGAAAGATGAAATCTCCCTTGTGGAGGAGAAGCTTTGAAGTCCAGAAGATATCCCTGAGATATGATCTCCAACGCCCAGGGATCCTGGACATCTCTTGCCCAAGCCTGGGCGAAGAGAGAAAGTCTGCCCCCCACTAGATCCGTTTCGGATAGGGGGCCCTCTCTTCATGCTGTCTTAGGGGCAGAAGTAGGTTTTCTGGCCTGCTTGCCCTTGTTCCAGGTCTGGTTAGGTTTCCAGCCTTGTCTGTAGCGAGCAACAGTTCCATCCTGTTTTGGAGCAGAGGAAGTTGATGCTGCTCCCTGCCTTGAAGTTACGAAAGGCACGAAAATTAGACTGTCTAGCCCTTGGTTTGGCTCTGTCTTGAGGCAGGCATGGCCCTTACCTCCCGTAATGTCAGCGATAATTTCTTTCAAACCCGGCCCGAATAATGTCTGCCCCTTGAAAGGTATGTTAAAGCAATTTAGATTTAGAAGTCACATCAGCTGACCAGGATTTTAGCCACAGCGCTCTGCGGCGCGCCTGAATGGGCGAATCCGGAATTCTTAGCCGTAAGTTTAGTTAAGTGTACTACAGCATCAGAAATAAATGAATTAGCTAGCTTAAGGGCTTTAAGCTTGTGTGTAATCTCATCCAATGGAGCTGTGTCAAGGGTCTCTTCCAGAGACTCAAACCAAAATGCCGCCGCAGCCGTGACAGGCCGCAATGCATGCAAGGGGTTGCAATATAAAACCTTGTTGAACAAACATTTTCTTAAGGTAACCCTCTAACTTTTTTATCCATTGGGATCTGAAAAGGTACAGCTATCCTCCACCGGGATAGTGGTACGCTTAGCTAAAGTAGAAACTGCTCCCTCCACCTTAGGGACCGTTTTGCCATAAGTCCCGTGTGGTGGCGTCTATTGGAAACATTTTTCTGAATATAGGAGGGGGTGAAAAAGGCACACCGGGTCTATCCCACTCCTTAGTAACAATTTCAGTAAGTCTCTTAGGTATAGGAAAAAAACGTCAGTACACGTCGGTACCAGCAAAATATTTATCCAACCTACACATTTTCTCTGGGATTGCAACCGTGTTACAATCATTCAGAGCCGCTAACACCTCCCCTTGTAATACACGGAGGTTCTCCAGCTTAAATTTAAAATTTGAAATGTCTGAATCCAGTTTATTTGGATCAGATCCCGTCACCCACAGAATGAAGCTCTCCGTCTTCATGTTCTGCAAATTGTGACGCAGTATCAGACATGGCCCTAGCATTATCAGCGCACTCTGTTCTCACCCCAGAGTGGTCTCGTTTACCCCTAAGTTATGGAAATTTAGATAAAACTTCAGTCATAACATTAGCCATGTCCTTGTAAAGTGATTTGTAATGGCCGCCCTGATGTACTTGGCGTTACAATATCACGGCACCTCTGAGCGGAGATGCAGGTACTGACACGTGAGGCAAGTTAGTCGGCATAACTTCCCCCTCGTTGTCTGGTGAATTTTTGCTTAGCATGTACAGATTGGCTTTTATTTAAAGTAGCATCAATGCAATTAGTACATAAATTTCTATTGGGCTCCACCTTGGCCTTTGAACATATAGCACAAAGAGATTCCTCTGTGTCAACATGTTTAAACAAACTAGGCAATTAGACTAGCAAGCTTGGAAAATACTTTTCAAATGAATTTACAAGCAATATAAAAAACGTTACTGTGCCTTTAAGAAGCACACACAAAAAAAAAAAAAAACTGTCACTTTGATATACACAATGAACCGGTCCTAGTTATAGCAATCAATTTTTCATATGAAATGCATTAATTTAGCAAAGGATAGCACCATCAGCAAATGGATTATTAACCCTTTAATACCAAAACGATTGACAAATCAAATAAATACGTTTTTTATCACAGTCAAAAGCACAGTCCTCACAGGTCGTGCTGTGAGTGATTACCTCCCTCAAACTAGTTTTGGGAGACCCCTGAGCTCTGTAGAGGACGTCCTGGATCATGCAGGGAGAATAAGGGAGAGACTGTGACTGAATTTTTAATGCGTAGTAAAAGCGCCAAAATAGGCCCCTCCCACTCATAATACAGCAGTGGGGAAGCTCATTAAACTGATTTTATTCAAATAAACGATAGCCAAGTGGAAAATAATGCCCATAAATTTTCACCAAGTACCTCAGAGAGAAAAACGATTAACCTGCCAGTAAACGTTTTAAAATATATGAAAATAATAATAAAAGCCTGTTGCTAGTCGGCTATCTCACTGCAGGAAAGGCTATAAGTTATATGTATACCGTATTTTCTTAGTGAAGTGCCATTCCCCAGAAATACTTTAGTGCCAACATACATACATACATAACAGCCTGATACCAGTTGCTACTACTGCATTTAAGGGCTGTACTACTTGCATTATATTGGTATTAGCAGTATTTTCTCAGTCAATTCCATTCCTTAGAAAATAATATACTGCAACATACCTTTTTGCAGGTGAACCCTGCCCGCTGTCCCCTGTTCTGAAGTTACCTCGCTCCTCAGAATGGCCCGAGAACAGCAAATGGATCTTAGTTACGTCCGCTAAGATCATACACAAACTCAGGTAGATTCTTCTTCTAATACTGCCTGAGAAGAAACAACACACTCCGGTGCTGTTTAAAACAACAAACGTTTTGATTGAAGTAATAAAAAACTAAATTTAATAACCACAACTCCTCTCACACATCCTATCTATTAGTTAGGTGCAAGAGAATGACTGGGTGTGACGTAGAGGGGAGGAGCTATATAGCAGCTCTGCTTGGGTGATCCTCTTGCACTTCCTGTTAGGGAGGAGTTAATATCCATAAGTAAGTAATGGATGACCCCGTGGACTGACTACACTTAACAGGAGAAAGTCAAAATTCCACACTCTTTTATATGCATAATAAAACAATTAGTACATTCTACATTCACTTTAATGGCGCAGGAAAAATATTCCATAGCTCGACAGCCAGAGAAAATAAGCAGAAAACAAGAGAGAAAGCCAAGCCATACAGCTAAAATACAAAAAATAATCAACGCCATTAAAAAACAAACAAAAAAAAAACTAATTTTTATCCATTTCCATACATGCACAGAAAATATATATTTGAAACATCAGTGTCTATTTAAAATCTTTAACATCACGAATGCCAACATTGTAGTGTGTTTTTTAAACAATAAAATAGAAATGAATTATCGGAAGCTTTTCTTTACTATTGTGGATGTACTTCTTTACAGAAAGGATGGTTGATTAATGGAATAAAAACACGGTTTAGTGGTGGTAAGGACTAAGGGCTCGATTTTATCAATGCCCCCTACAGCTGCAAGTTCTCACAAGAACCTGCTCACCGTATTTAACAAGCAGCGGTCATCAGACCGCTGCTTTCCTAAACCTCTTCGCCACCTCTAAGGTGGCAAGTCCGACCAGGGAGATTGACAGCTCCTGCTGGCACATGATTGGCTATGCCCAGGGCAGGGAGCGGGATTGCACGGCGAGTGCAAAATAGCGCTTGTCTGCAATGGCAATTTTCTCCGGAGAAATTCACCCCGTCTGAGGGCAAGCTGAGGCGGGACAGGGGCGCGTTAATGTGCCCCTGTCCGCCTCAGCTTTGATAAATCGACACCCTATGACTGAAAGGAACACAGGAAAACCTTATGCATATCCCAGCAATCCCAAATCATTTGGGTTACTATTTGCCACAAAAATCTAGGATATAGTGTATACCAGTGCCTCGAAAAATAAGGGCCAGCCCAAATAAAAGGATAAAGCTACACCAAACTAATTTTTATCTCTCGGCTATCAGTAGTGGGGGGCACCCATGCATGTTTGGGGACTCTAAATCTGAGTCTAATTTTAAGGCACCAGTGTTGTACAGTAACAGACAAATGTTGAAGATTTTAAAAGAACATAAAGGGCTCGAATTATCAAGCCTTCTTCCTGCACGACGACTGCAGATTCTCACACTCTACAATTTCAATCTCCCCGGTCTCGTCCGACCATGGAGATTGACATGGGGCGGCAATGTTAAATTCCACCAGCGACGAGCTGCCGGCGGACAGGGGGTGCAAATGTACGCCCCTTCCCCGCCGTAGCTTGATAAATCGAGGCCCAAAAAGTACAAGAAGAAAATGCTCTACTGTTTTAGAGAATTTTTTTGTTCCACTACTACTTGGCATTTAGCCCCAATGTCATGAATGATATACTCATGTGGTGTAGTTGATACCTGGAATAATCACCCAGGAGAGGTGGTGTGGTGTCTCATCAATGACAGAGTTAACTTAAAATGCCTTTCCTTTCTGTCGGTTTCTAGCCTTCATTGATCAAAAGAACCCCCCCCCCCCCCACACTCTACACTGAGCTCTTGATGCTTTGAATACAGGAATTCCACCTCTGAATCAAAGAAAAGAGTCAGGGATCTTAAGTAAAGGGTTTATAAAATTGTTATGTGACCGTGGGGGCTGTTTTTGCTACACAAAGGAAAAGTCCAGGGGGTATAGGTGAATGCAGCCAAACTTTAGGCAGAACTTTACTGGGATATTATTTGAGCAATGTCTAAAAAAGATGTCCCACAGGCCTGAGTACTGGAAGCTTAGTGATGTGTGTGTAAATGTAGGCTCTAAGTGAAGATCACCCCTACCTTGAGACGTCTTCTCCCAACCGGGCAGCTAGTGGTCCTCCAGAGGGGGCAGAGAAGTCTTCATCCGATCCGGGCAGAAGAGGACTCCAGATGGGCAGAAGTCTTCATCCATCCGGAGCGAGCAGGTCCTTCTTCAAGACATCCGACGCGGATCATCCTCTTCGTTCGACGGCGACTGGAACAATGACGGGTCCTTTAAATGACGTCATCCAAGATGGCGTCCCTTCAATTCCGATTGGCTGATAGAATTCTATCAGCCAATCGGAATTAAGGTAGAAAAAAATCCTATTGCTGATCCAATCAGCCAATAGGACTGAAGTTCAATCCTATTGGCTGATTAGAACAGCCAATAGGATTGAGCTTGCATACTTTTGGCTGATTGGAACAGCCAATAGAATGCAAGCTCAATTCTATTGGCTGATTGGATCAGCCAATAGGATTTTTTCTACCTTAATCCCAAATTGGCTGATAGAATTCTAATTGAAGGGATGCCATCTTGGATGACGTCATTTAAAAGGACTCGTCATTGTTCCAGTCGCCGTCGAACGGAAGAGGGATGCTCCGCGTCGGATGTCTTAAAGATGGACCCGCTTCGCTCCGGATGGATGAAGATAGAAGATGCCGGATGGATGAAGACTTCTGCCCGTCTGGAGGACCTCTTCTGCCCGGATAGGATGAAGACTTCGGACCGTCTGGAGGACCACTTCTGCCCGGTTGGGTGAAGACGTCTCAAGGTAGGGTGATCTTCAAGGGGGTAGTGTTAGGTTTTATTAAGGGGGGATTGGGTGGGTTAGAGTAGGATTTGTAATGTTGTAATGTTGGGGGGGGGGGTTATTGTTTTTTTTACAGGTAAAAGAGCTGATTACTTTGGGGCAATGCCCCGCAAAAAGCCCTTTTCAGGGCTATTTGTAATTTAGTATAGGGTAGGGATTTTTATTATTTTGGGGGGCTTTTTTATTTTATTAGGGTATTAGATTAGATGTAATTAGTTTTAAAAAATTATAATCATTTTATTATTTTCTGTAATTTAATTGTAATTAATTGTAGTTAATTTAGGCAATTTATTTAATTATAATGTAGTGTTAGGTGTAATTGTAACTTAGGTTAGGATTTATTTTACAGGTATATTTGTATTTATTTTAACTAGGAAGTTATAAATAGTTAATAACTATTTAATAACTATTCTATCTAGTTAAAATAAATACAAAGTTGCCTGTAAAATAAAAATAACCCCTAAGATAGATACAATGTATATACATTTATATTGTAGCTATCTTATGGTTTATTTTATAGGTAAGTATTTAGTTTTAAATAGGAATAATTTATTTAATAATAGTATTTTTATTTAGATTTATTTAAATTATATTTAAGTTAGGGTTAGACTTAGGTTTAGGGGTTAATAACTTTATTATAGTGGCGGCGGCAGATTAGGGGTTAATAATTGTAGGTAGGTTGCGACGATATTGGGGGGCGGCAGAATAGGGGGTTAATAACTATAATGTAGGTGTCAGCGATATTGGGGGCGACAGGTTAGGGGTTCATAAGTATAATGTAGGTGGCGGCGGTGTCCGGGGTGGCAGATTAGGGGTTAATAATATAATGTAGGTTGCGTCGATGTCAGGGGCGGCAGATTAGGGGTTAATAAGTGTAATATTAGGGGTGTTTAGACTCAGGGTTCATGTTAGGGTGTTAGGTGTAGACATAAAAAGTATATCCCCATAGGAATCAATGGGGCTGCGTTAGGAGCTGAACGCTGCTTTTTTGCAGGTGTTAGG